>NC_036839.1:3178529-3264578 GCF_002910315.2 Salvelinus sp. IW2-2015
CAGAACATTCACAGTCTGCAACTGTGCATGTAAAGTAGCCAGGGACATTTGACCAAAGACATGCGGGTGAACAATAGATCCCTCTGACCACCGTGTGGTACATCTGAAYTATCTATCCTAARGAACACRCCAAGACCAGAAAAGCTCTACTACAAAGYACATTGTGACCTCTGGTGGACAAACCAGAGTCTTACACCACTCGACATCTTCACCATAGGACCCATCGAGTTCAACAGAGCGATGACAAAGACCTCTACGCATAAATATATACATTGCATTTCTTATCCGAATGAGCGGTCATTAAACAACTTTTCTCATGGTGCCCCAAATTCCTAAGGAGTTAATTATTACATGATTCATTTCATCGAGTAACAATTAAACATAGGTAATTATTCTATAAATATCAGACATCACATTAATGATAGACATGTCACGACACTACTATAGCCCAGAGAAACGCATTGAATAACACATTCATAAATAGAAAAAAAGACAGTCAAAAAACGTATCACAAGAAACAAGATTTTTAAGTGTTTGTCCAATGTCTTACTAGATGTAAGAAATCGCAGGAAATATATATATATTTTTTTACACATATTTAACCCATAAGAGTCTAAACCCTGTCTAAACCTGGGGAGGTGGGGGGGTACTCAGGCCAGCCCGCTCATGAGGCAGGATTAGGCGGCATATTGATGAGGGAGGCATTTTCTGAGACAAACTGACCAAGACACACCCCCAACAACACTTGCAACCTCACATACCTCCGCCCAAAAACAATGACAATATTTCTCAGCCAGTGGCCTATGGGATTTTTAGGTGAGCGCTGATGCCGTACTATGATAAGCAGTTCCCTCTTTGTCAAAGGCAGGGAAGCAAAATATTTATCTTGTCCATTCCCAGCGCACCTCCAGGGTGCTGTTGGAGGTGCTGGGTGCTGTCCACCAACATTCCGTCAAAAAAAAGAATCTAACATGAATCATGTAGCAGATATAGCATATGGTAGAAAGAGTATGTGGCCTTTTCTGTAGCCTAATGAGACAAACTTTTTAGGCTACATCATGCATGTTTCTTCGATCAAATAGCCTAACCTAAATCGCGCCCAATCATATTGAAAATGCGCTGGCATGTTCACAAACAACATATACTAAAAACAGAACATGTCACAGTAAAATGGACAATATGGAATGGACAATCAGGCTACTCACAACTGCTGTCCGGGTGTTTCCCCATGGGCTAAATTGTCATGCTGAGTGTTGAGACCAGAGAAATCAGTTGTTCCATGGAATTGCTCGGCTTCTGTTACTTTTGTAATAAAATCTAATTGAATCTACAAGTTCTGGTACCTGAGAAATATTTGTTTCAATATTTCCACAATGTAAATGGCGTCACAAACGGGATTGGCTACAAGGGACGAGTGTCACGATCGTCCAAAGGAGAGAGAGAGGACCAAGGCGCAGCGTGTAAAAAATACATCTTCTCTTTATTAGAAGATAACCAACGAAGCAAAAACAACAAATAGATGACCGTGAAGCTATAACCGACAAAATGCAAACATGCAACCTTGACACAGACCTAGACATAGAACAGAACTAGACAATGACCCAACAAAAACCTGATGCCTATGGCTGCCTAAAATATGGCTCCCAATCAGAGACAAATGAACGACATCTGTCTCTGATTGAGAACCACTCAGGCAACCATAGACATACCTAGAAACATTAACACAACCATAGACACAGCTAGACTACTATACTAAACATAAACCCAACTACTCTAAAAAAAAAACTAAACCTTACAACCACCCTAGACACTACAAAAACCACATACATTCCCCATGTCACACCCTGACCTAACCAAAATACTTAAGAAAACAAAGAATACTAAGGCCAGGGCGTGACAACGAGTGAAACCTCTGTGGCTGATGACGGGTCTTCTGGGCAAGTCTCACAAACGGTTGGCCACCCTAAATCAGGTAAGCTCAGTACTTACTTATAGTTTATGTTTGTGTGATTTGCTTCGGGAGTACTGCCACAGCAATAGAAGCGCCAAGTAGGTCTCTCCACATTTTAAATGAACTAAAAGATACTGGGAGCTTTTGAATTCAATAAATGCATGCATGAATGTTAAGGAAAAAGCTTTGGCGATTACAGTAGTTAAAGAATAAGTAGAAATATTTGGGTGGGAATTGTGGATTAGGAATTGTGTGCTTCATTGGTGTCAGGTGGCTCAGTTGGGTGGGGCCGTTCACTTGCTCTGTTCAAGTGATTCATTTGAACTGCATGATTGGCCTGTTTGAATTGGGATTGTTTTGTCTAATTCAGTTCATCCCGCTTGCCGGACCGCTCATCTGGAGATTTTGTTCACTCTGGTTTGGTGCATCTGTTTGCCCTGACTGGCTGGTCTGCTTGGTTCGGGTTGGGGTGGCAACTGTCTGTCGACATTGTCAGCACAAATAAATAGGAAACTGCTACGGATAACGCTCCGACTCGATTTAGCGGAGGTCTGTCTGGGGGAGTATATGGCCTGCAATAACAATTTGACCCGATTTGGCAAAGGTATGTTTTGATAGGTGTAAATCCTGTATAATACCGCCTCCCTGTGTTAATGAAGTGTATCAGGGGCGAGGCTGAATATGCAGGCCATTTTAGGGAAAACATGAGTGGAAGTGTGAAAGGAAGTGTGAAAGTTGCCTGTCCTTGGTGGGGAAGGATTGCACACCCTTCCTGTGACGTTACTTAAGTGTGGCCTGGCAGGAAGGACGCATCTAATCCCACACTAGGAGAGGGGAGTGTAAATGGCATATGAATGACTAGTGAAATTGCATTATACTAGAAATTTGGAAGAAATAGTATGTCACATGTGCAAGTGTAGAAAAATGATCAGCGGTTGCCCGGTAAGATTTATAAGACCTGTGTACTGAGATGCAAGACAGAATAATATACAGTACAGGGAAACATAGTTATAATAACATTTGAAGTAAAACTATACATACCGTACAAAGAGAGAACGATTATAGACACGGGGAGACAGGAGTAATAATACACCAACCAAGCACATTTACGAGAGACGTTAATGTAATGTGGATAACAGTGGGAGGAAACGGTGTGGTCAAGCTATCCGTGGCTTAACCGACCGTTAGCAATATTTAGCCCAGGAAGAACCGGGATATATCAGAGAACAAGAGAAAGAGACTCGTTTTAATAAATAAAAGAACAGAATGACAGATGGCAAAATGAGTAAAACACCAGTAGAAATTCTGGGGGATAGGCATCCCTTATGCAAAGAAGAAATAACAAAAGTGTCTTAGAAATGGAAAGAACGCACAAGGAAAATGAGCACCAAATGGCCAGGAGAAGGAACGTTGGACGTCTAATTGTGTGAAGAAATGGAGACCCTGATAAAAAAACATAAAACAAGCGACAAGGGAAAGAAAAGGAGAAACAAAAGAGAAAAGGAGAACGAAGTGCTGAAAAGCATGAAACAGCAAGATAAACTTTTTAAAAAATGATGAAAAACCAGACAAAGAAACTGTACACCAATGTACACCAATGGACAGTTTCCGATAATAACTGGGACCATGGAAATAAGAGGTGAAGTAGAAATAAAAGAAGAAAAGGTGATGAGTGAAAAACTTTTTCAGACAGAAGGAGAGATCGAACAAGCCACAGAAACAAGAATAGAACTGCTATGGGGGACTGAGAGAAGCCCTGACAAAGATGGGAGTAAGAATGGAAGGAGAAAAACCATCAGAACAGCATATAATAAACAAGATAAGAGCAAGGGACAGAAAGGCAGAAGAATTTAAGCAAAAGCTAGAAAAATGTAAGAAGAATAATATAGAACAAGGGCTCGACGAATCAGACGAGGAAAACGGAATGGGAAGAAATTGACAGTAGTGTAAGAAGAGACAGACAGGGAAAAAATAATAAAATAATTAGGAGACCAGGCTATCCATAGGGGAATGAGACAGGCCATAGAAAGAGTAAGGGAGTACCAAAAATAATATGGGGAGTCTATGGAGGAAGATTGTATGGAGTTCCTGTGGAAAGACAAGGAACAGAAGAAGAACGTAGATGGTTAGAATAAGAGACAGAAGAAGAATGAAGATGGATAGAAAAAGAACTAAAGAAGGTAGAAAAACAAATGAGAGAAGAAGAACTAGCCAGGGCCTACAAAGAACAGTATGAGGGACAAAGGATTAGTCCTGAAGGAGAGCAAAGAAAGATGAGGGATAGGACAAAGCTGAAAAAAACGGATAGATACGGGGTACAGTGTCCCATTTTGATAAAGGGGAATCAAGGGCAGTATGTACCATGGGGCTCACAGAACCAGGAAGGGTTGGTTACTCGCCTGCCGACCCTCCATGATGGAGCTGGAAAATGGATCAGAACCTTCAAAGAACAAACCATGGGGAAACTACTGGCTGTGGGGGATCTGAAGGCACTGTTGGCGAGAGTAGTGGGAGTGGCAAACATGGAGGATGTACTGCAAGACAGTGACCTTGCTGATGCAGCGGAGGACATACTGGCAGATGGACTAGCCTTTGACACATATCGTCCAGCTGTCTGGCGTGCTCTGAGAGAGGAATACTCAACAAGGTTTGATCCTAAAGCACTAAAAGGAGAAGCAATGGGGGACACAGAAAACCCAGCTGCATACCTCCATGGACAGTTGAAACGATGGAAACTGGAAACAGAACGGGATCCAGAGGGGGACCCACTGATGACAACTCTGTTCCGGAACTCAGTGGTAGAAGCCATGCCCCAGCCAGTAAAGAGCAGGCTGGAGGATGTTGTTGGACTAACTTCAAAATCAGACAAAGAATTCTGTGACCACGTGATTCATGCAGTGGAGAAATACAGAAAGGATGAACAGAAACTCATAGATCAAGGAAAAGACATTCAAAGAAAACTGACCCATCTGCAGCTGGAAGACTGACTAACAAAGGATAAAGAGAAAGTCCAGGCCCTAGTGACGACTCCAATGCTAGAGGTAGGGACAATGGCTGCAGTCTCCCCAGGAGGGCCACAACCGCCTCCCGTCCAGCAGGCCCAAGAGCATCCCACACCACCAGTAGTGAATATGGATACACAACAACCACGAAATTGGAATGGTGGCAATAAGCAACAAAAAGCTCCACAAAATATTCAGAAATAAGGAACCAGAAGTCCACAGGGACCACACCACCTGGGGTCTGTTGGGGATGCCAGCAACCAGGACACTCCAGACGAGACTGCCCTACAAATTCCTGGCAGAACCGAAATGAAGGGAACCAAAACAATTGGCAACCACCAGGTAACAGGAATCAAAGTAATTGGCAGCCACAAGGTTGTGGGATCCAGAATAACTGGAACCAGGATGGTGGATGGCAGGGCAACCAGAGTCAACCACAAGGCCCRGTGAACCCGTGGGCAGGGCCAAATCAAGGACACTAGGGGTGCCCAGAAAATCCTAAAGGGGATGGTCAGTTCCCAATAATAACCACGAGAGCTGATCAATAACCTATGCTGCAGMTTCAAATAGAGAACAGAGGCACACCCATGATGATAGATACTYGAGCCACTTACACATGTGTAAGTCCAAATTATGCCTCTCATCTCCCCATGTCTGGTAAATATGCCAAAAGTGTAGGATTCTCTGGACAAACGCAGCTAATTCCAATTACTGCTCCAGTTCGTCTGACGGCTGATGGCAAATCAGCAACAATTCCTATATTAGTGTCATATCAAACCCCAATTAATCTACTAGGAAGGGATGCTCTATGCAAAATTGGCATACAAATTAAGTGTTCTCCTGAAGGAGAAATAATAGAAAGAACAGGGTTAAATTTGCAAATGATAATGACAGGAGAGACAGCTCATGTGTATTGGTTAGGGACCATTGAGGTAGAAATAGACAGAACCATAGTGAAATGGGGAAGGTTTATTCAGGCCCAAATACCTAAAGCTGGTAGAGCAAAATCAGAACCACTGCACAATGCAATATGACCCGTACCAAGATCATTTGTTAGAACAACTTTGGACAATGAATGCAAATGGGACGTCGGTACCAATTATATCACAGTACATAATTATAGGGAAACAGGGAGCTGCAATGGATGTGACTGACAGAGATGGATCAAAGTTTGTACAAAGATGGTACAATGTCTCTGACTCTGTCCCTCACATTACATTGTTGGTAAATCAGGGATATACAGCAAAAAAATTGGGACCAATGATGAAGAAAGCCAAGAAAAGTAAATGGGATAAAACCATTGATTTCCCATTCCAAAGATAAGGCCTTTATTTACATACTGGCTACAACAATAATGAATGGGGATCCAAGGGAAGTAGAGAATACAGCTAATCAGCAAGTGCAGTTAGGTGAAGAAATAAGGTTAGTTAGTGAACAGAGACAGGGAATGGAAAAAATCATACCAGAAGGGGTATGGTGTCAACATGACACAGATGTTGGATTGGTGAAATCAGCAATTCCTGTACGCATCAAAGTGAAACCTGATGCCAAGCCTCCATGGAAAGCTCAATATTACATGAAACCAGAAGCTGAAGAAGGGATAACCATGACAATTGAAGGATTGATAAAAGCAGGTGTACTAATAGAAACACAAAGCTGTTGTACATAGTGGGCATAGTGGAGCCCTTCACATGGTTTCACAGATGATTCACCTATGAAGACAATGTTCAAACCTGACTTCTCCCTTTCTGATATTCTGTATATTACCAGACATGTAAAAGACAAGCCTGACCTCTCCCCTCTCTGGGCCCCAAGTGACTTTTCCCTAGAGAGAAAGGAAAATGCAACTGCCAACAGTATAGTCCAAAAGAAGACATTCTAATGACAAGTATAAAGTAAATAAAACATCTTATTTATCTATGTTACCTAACTAATTCTGATTCAGCTACGACACTTATGTTACTTTTGTAATAAAGTCTAATTTAATCTACAAGTTCCAGTATCTGAGAATGTCCGGACTGGACTTTTTGGTGCAGTCAGGACCGGCCTTGATTTGGCCCAAACATAGACATCTATAAATGACATATTTTCAACTTTCATTCAGAACCAAWAATTAACATGATTTCAACATCCGGAAAATACGGATTTTCAACGTCCAAAAAGTATCTATTTTCAACTTTCATTCAGAACCGAAATTGAACCTGATTTTATCTGGAAAAATACATAATTTTGTTTACTGTGACTATTCTTGTAGGGGCAGCAATTTTTGGTCTTGCCTAGGGCAGAAGAATGGCCAAGACCAGCCCTGGAGCTACTACTAAGCTATATGGAATTATTTTAAGAAGGTCATACCAAGGATAATTTTTCTATTTGATTTTGAAATGTATGACCCTTTGAAGTATACAAATATATAAACTCAGCAAAAAAAGAAACGTCCCTTTTTCAGGACTCTGTCTTTCAAAGATTACTCATAAAAATCCAAATAACTTCACAGATCTTCTTTGTAAAGGGTGTGGTAAACCGTGGGGTGTTGGGTTGAGCGTGCAGAGATTGACACAGAGACAGGGAGGTTTTAGGTCGCAAAACAACTTTACTAAGACAGAAAATAAACATAACAAAGAAAATCACTTAGGTTTGGCTCGGTCCTTATTCCTTATTACCTCCACTTAGAGCTGTCCGTGTCGCCGCCTCATGTACCTCCCCTCTATTACCATCCCCCGGGGTAGACCTCCTGGGATACCACAAGGGTTTAAACACTGTTTCCCATGCTTGTTCAATGAACCATAAACTATTAATGAACATGCACCTGTGGAAAGGCTGCTAAGACACAAACAGCTTACAGACGGTAGGCAATTAAGGTCACAGTTATAKAAACTTAGGACACTAAAGAGGCCTTTCTACTGACTCTGAAAAACGGCAAAAGAAAGATGCCCAGGGTCCCTGCTCATCTGCGTGAACGTGCCTTAGGCATGCTGCAAGGAGGCATGAGGACTGCCGATGTGGCCAGGGCAATAAATTGCAATGTCCGTACTGTGAGATGCCTGAGACAGAGCTACAGGGAGACAGGACGGACAGCTGATCGTCTTCGCAGTGGCAGACCACGTGTAACAACACTTTCACAGGATCGGTACATCCGAACATCACACCTGCGGGACAGGTACAGGATGGCAACAACAACTGCCCGAGTTACACCAGGAACGCACAATCCCTCCAATAAGCTGAGAGAGGCTGGACTGTGGGCTTGTAGGCCTGTTGTAAGGTAGATCCTCACCAGACATCACCGGCAACAACGTCGCCTATGGGCACAAACCCACRGTCGCTGGACTAGACAGGACTGGCAAAAAGTGCTCTTCACTGACGAGTTGCGGTTTTGTCTCATCAGGGGTGATGGTTAGAATCGCATTTATTGTTGAAGGAATGCGTGTTACACCGAGGCCTGGACTCTGGAGCGGGATCGATTTGGAGGTGGAGGGTTCGTCATGGTCTGGGGCGGTGTGTCACAGCACCATCGGACTAAGCTTGTTGTCTTTTCAGGTAATCTCAACGCTGTGCGTTACAGGGAAGACATCCCCCTCCCTCATGTGGTACCCTTCCTGCAGGCTCATCCTGACATGACCCTCCAGCATGACAATGCCACCAGCCATACTGCTTGTTCTGTGCGTGATTTCCTGCAAAACAGGAATGTCAGTGTTCTGCCATGGCCAGCGAAGAGCCCGGATCTCAATCCCATTGAGCATGTCTGGGACCTGTTGGATCGAAGGGTGAGGGCTAGGGCCATTTCCCCCAGAAATTTCCGGGAACTTGCAGGTGCCACAGCAAGAACTGGCAAATCTGGTGTAGTCCATGAGCAGGAGATGCACTGCAGTACTTAATGCAGCTGGTGGCCACACCAGATACTGACTGTTACTTTTGATTTTGCCCCCCCTGCCCCCTTGTTCAGGGACACATTATTCCATTTCTGTTAGTCACATGTCTGTGGAACCTGTTCAGTTTATGTCTCAGTTGTTGAATCTTGTTATGTTCATACAAATATTTACACATGTTAAATTTGTTGAAAATAAACACAGTTGACAGTGAGAGTACGTTTCTTTTTTTGCTGAGTTTATACATAATTAAATGAAACAATGTTTGATGAAAACATTTATTTGGCCTTACTGCTATTAACCAATACAAACACATTGAATAACAGATTCACTACATGGAACAACATATAGTCCCCCCCCAAAAATCCCAAAGAAGTGTTCTGAGAGTCTCACCTTTCCACAAAGGGGTCATATTAGTGTGTAGCCCAAACTGTTCGGACACTACAGACAGAAGTTGGCAGATCGGATGTACCGACTTCACACAAGTTCCAAGACAATTGTACGGGCTGTGGAGCAAAAATTAGACCACCATCGTGTTCGTGAGAGTCTCGTCTTTCGCAATAGTTTGTAGGCCAAACCGTTTGGACGCTACAGCTGTTGTCTTGAGAAGACCGATTTTCGTTCTGTCTCATGGTCTGACAAACACTGCCCTGCCACCTTTCACAGCAAGTGCGAAATTGGCGGATGCGGTGGATGGAGACGCATCTAATGCAAAACAAACAATATATCTAGCTTAAACTGATAGATTTTTATGTGAATTTTTTTATTACGCTAAATAGATTTCCACGGTGTCACGGAAATCGACTCTAGGGTTATTAAGGTGGAACTGACAGCATTTTAGCAACATGAAATCTTATTTTATATATACATCCCGAGGAAGAATGACAAAAAAATATCTTTCTGACAAGCAAGCACTTAGATATGGTCATTTTAACGTTTTTATACATTCTTAGAATGTTTGGAAATGACATATACTAAGGCATTGGTGAAAATTCTATAGCAATATAGAGTGGGAAAGCGGCAGTGCGTTTCAACAATTAATAAACACTGCACCAAATAAAACCTAAAAAAAACATCTGTCTCGTCCAGGATTGGAGTCTATGCGGACCGGTGTTCAGAGTTACAGTAGGCGTTTATGCAAATAAGCCTTTTGCCCCACAGGCCTGCCACAATTTACTTTGAACTGGACTGTGTGTTTACAGGCAGTTGCAACAGTGCAACTTTAGATCATTAGAACACATTCGCCAAAAGCCACAAAATACACCTGAATGGAATATGTAAATACAACTGGAGTCCTCTAACATTTGGGAAATGCACATTCCTATTGATCAAACAACCATGAAAAGTTAGGCTCTCTCTCCCTCACTCATGCACATCAACAACAGCAAGATCAATAATTAATGCTAGCCAGAGCAAGATGAGCTAAAATCGAACGAAGTAACATTAGATAAACACTCTCAAACTTTTATAGCTAGTGGGCCGTCAAAATTGCACTGATAAAAGATGGGGAATTTTAACCTTCTCATTCTTCTGCAGCTTGCCTGCCAATGCATGCTTGTCCCAACCAAGCACCCAAGCTAACTGGCTAAAGTTGGCTAGCTTGCTAGCTACTTCCAGACACAAATGAGAGAAGACCTTACTCGGACCATTTTACTCGCCCTAGCAGATCTGGTTAGGCTGGTTACATGTTATCTAGAGCGTTTGTGACTAACTATTACTTTTTTGCCTACTTTTACTGACACCAGTCATATTCAATGGGTGTTGCGTGTTAGTAAACTCATCAGTTATTCTGTGCTCTGGCACACTCAGTTAAGAGTGCTCTGTACTCAAAGTAGAAATCGTAGCAGATAGCCAGAGTGAAATTCCGAACGCAAGAGATATGCTAACTGGATAACAGTCGTTCAAGTTCCTTTTAGCTAACCAAATAACACCTGCATCTCTAGCTGTGTATAGCCACCGAAAAACGATATATGGGGAAAAAGTCAGCTAGCTAGCTAGCTAACGTTAGGCTCCGTGTTTTTATCTTGCTACATAAATAGATACGCTAGCCTATTAGTCACGTTATGACTGTCTTGTGATCATTGGCCTTGCTAGTTTGGTTGTATTAATATTCCCAGCCTTAGTTACACTCGTTTGTTTTTGTCCAAAATATTGAGTCATTGAAACTGAAACAGTGCATCCCAAATGGAGGCAACAAACAATTTACCAGTCCAGCTGTGATTTACAACCTGATCGCAATATTTTTTGGACWACTAAGAAATGTATTGGTAAATTATATTAATCATGCATTAAACTGTATCCATCTATTCTGCTAACAATGTTTGTTCCCCCCGYTTTATTGGCCCTTTCCCCATCTCCAAGATCATTAGTCCCTCTGCTGTTCGTCTTCTGTTGCCCCGTACCCTCCGTATACATCCCACTTTTCATGTGTCTAGCCCCACTCCCCTGTCTCATCGACAGCCAACCGGCGTACACGGTGAGGCGTCTCCTGAAGGTTCGACCTCGGGGCAGGGGATTCCAGTACCTGGTTGACTGGGAGGGTTATGGACCCAGGCCTCATCGCTGATTTCCAACGCCGGTCAACCCAGGGACAACGCCAGGTGGCGCCCCTAGAGGGGGGGAGTACTGTCACACCATGATCTGTTTCTTTGTGCTTGTCTCCACCCCCCTCCAGGTGTCGCCCACCTTCCCCATTATCCCCAGTGTATTTATACGTGTGTTCTCTGTTTGTCTGTTGCCAGTTCGTTTTGTTTGTCAAGTCTAATAGCGTTTTTCCCCTTGCTCCTGTCTTTTTCAAGTTCCTTTTTTCTAGATTTCCCGATTTTGACCATTCTGCCTGCCCTGACCCTGAGCCTGCCTGCCGTTCTGTACCATTGTCACACCACCCTGTATTATTGACCTCTGCCTGCCCTTGACCTGTCATTTTGCCTGCCCCCTGTTCTAGTAATAAACTTTTGTTACTTCAACACTGCATCTGGGTCTTCTCCTGAAATGTGATACAAACAGAAGTTGGCACGTCAACTGTCCCGATTTCAGATCCCCTGACACTTATGGGGGCCATGGAGCAAAACAGAGACCTTTCAGATGCTACAGATGTTATCGTGAGAAGACCAATTTTCGGGACGTCTCGTGGTCTGACAAACACCGCTCTAGCTCTACCACCTTTTCACGCAGATGCGGAAGTGCGAAACCCCCCCCAGATATCTCTAGCTTAAACTGAAAGATTTTGATGGGGATATTTGTATTATGTTACTTAGATTGATTCGTCAATCGACTATAGAGGTATTAATGTGTATTTGTTTTAACTGTTAGTGATAATTCCCTAAGTGTTAATACATTTGTGTTTACATCATTAAGCCATTACGTATGTGTTATGAATGACCAAAGGTGTCTGACTTTATAGTAAGTACAGCGTCATATGATACAAGAAATGTATGTATGTGTTAAAATGACCAAAACGGTCTGACTTTAAAGTAAGTACAACATCATGCGATATAGTCTTTATGGATGTGTTATGAATGACCGAAGGTGTCTCACTTCAAACTAAGTAATACAGGACACTGCATAAAGTGTCAATAAATAGCTTATTGACATTCTGCTGATTTATGAAGGTTCTCTCATGATCCACAGGTTCCTGTTGGGTGTGAGAGGTATTTAAATGGGTTGACGGACCTGCAAAGATTGTGTTTGTGTGTGTGTGTGTCAGAGCCAAGACGATTTGGAGTTGTCCAACCTGAGACTACCGCACCAGGTATTCCTCTTCTATCCCATACTGGAGAACAGGGCTTGATTACTACCTGTTACAATGGTGTCAACCTTTTGTGGCTGATCTTTCAGCAGGGCGAATATGTCAAAGACCTGACCGGGCCGACCACCGCACACTATCGCTCGTTATACAGTATATTTGTGTGTGTACTGAGCAGGAGCACAACTTTCACTGGGGATGGGGGACATTTCCCGCCCACATTCTGAAATTGCATTTTTGTCCCCGACAGTTTTATTTTTGAATGTTTTATTTAACCTTTATTTAACTCGACAAGTCAGTTAAGAACAAATTCTTATTTACAATGACAGTCTACACCGGCCAAAGCCGTGCCGCCCTATGGGACTCCCAATCATGGCCGGTCGTGATACAGCCTGGATTTGAACCAGAGTGTCTGTATCAGAGTAAGTCTCAAGTCTTAGCACTCAAGTCCCAAGTCAAGACAGGCAAGTCCGAGTCAAGTCTCAAGTCTTTAACTTTGAGTTTCGAGTCCTAAACAAGTCATAATGAGCTCTTTTTTTKACCTTTATTTAGTTAACCAGGTAGTCATTAACCACAAGTCATGTGACTCGAGTCCACATCTCTGGTCTGTACTGACACCTCTAGCACTGAGATTCAGTGCCTTAGATCCGCTGCGCCACTCGGGAGCAAAGAGGTAGACGGTGAAGGCCTCCCGCACACGGATTGCCTCCAGTGCTGTGTTGTTGGCCCCCATCCATGTGTTAGGTTCTAAATGAACCCTATAAAATTTCACGGACGCTTAATAAAGCTCAAACCAAAATTATTCACCCATTGGGTCGATACAGCTGCATAAGACAAAAGACATATTCACACAAGCACTGATATTTAACCCTTTCTCCTATGCTGAGTCTCCTCCTACACATCTGAACAGCCAATGCATCTCTGTTGCTAGACAGAACCTTAGTGATATCTGTTCTRCCTCACGTCATCTGACATGACCTCTGCCCCAAAGTGCTCACTCCTCCCCAACTCACGGCTGTCATGTTGACTCGTACCAGACTGTGTCTTTTTTCCTCCCATAGGATCCCTGATGGCGAACAATAACATATTCGGACAGAATGTAAACGTTATACATTCCCCTCTTGAACATTAGCTTCCTAATGTTCAACTTACATAAACGTGTAAATTAGTTGGAACAAGTAATGAACCACATGATTAACATTCACAGTGAGGTTTACAAACGTATGGCCTCTGTTCTATAGTCACACCATGCACACTCTCACTTCCATTTCTCATAGAACACTGATAATAACGTGTCTGCTGGAGCTGTTGACTTCTTCCATTTCTACTTTCTCCTTCTGGCTTCTAAGAGTGTGATGGCACAAGACTTGAAAATCAAAAAGAAACACAAGAAATGACAGTATGAATAATTTGTTAAACTATGCATAATTATATATGCAAAGAAAAAAAACAAAGTTTGACAACATGACAATTCCACGCTCTCTATTCGCCTGCCTGTGCATTCAGGATACTTTTCTGCTGGGTTTGGCAAAAATGAATGCCCTAAAAAAACTCCTTATGCTTTCACCCAGTTTTCCCCGTCAGACCACAGGTTCTGAGAGGTGTTCCCAAGCCATGTCATTCTCACTTTGCTCCCCATCTCCTTCCTCCACAGCCACCCGATATACACGTGCAGTGGCCTTAATCAACCTTACCTCTTCTTGAGGTAACTCAGCACTGTATAAACGTTTGAACATCAATGCCCTCAGCATATGATATCCCAACAATGCTACCAAAGTAACCCCTGTTACTGCTAACACTGTCCATGACACATAAATCACAATACCTCTCATTTGCGCCGTAGTCCAGTTCCATGCTGTTACTATAGCCTCCGCTACTACTACTGCTCCTTCAGTTACTGTCCCTACAGCGACTGCCGTGAGAATAGCTACGGCATGGCATCTGTCACCTGCTCTTCTACTGTTTGTGGTTCACAGATAGATCTAGGACTGACCCTTTCATATACTCCCTTACCTATCTCCCAACTCATACCCGGTCCCCTAGCCACCTATCTCCAATGACCTTCTGTGTTCTTCTACAGTCTACACCTGTGGATAATACTATCTTGTGCTTAGGTTAGATCAGTCCCAATCTTCTGGTAGATATGTCAAGTGTTTTATGGCTGTTAGAAATGGGGAAGAGTTTAATAATGATGTTGGAATAGTATCCAACCTAACAAAACTTTGAGTCACGGGTTTCTTGAAAGTTGACAGTAATGTCTTGAGGTGCCAACACTATCTACTCTCACCATGATCTGGGAATGTGTAACGTAAAATTTAACGTCATAATAGTCTTTATATTGTGCACAGTTAGCTGTCTCCCTCTCCTACGAGCTATCTCCTGTAACAATATACATAGAGTGGTATCATCCCCAGAGACTATCACCCTGACCTTAATTTATGAGCCCCCACAGCTCTCCACCCCGTCACATTCCATCCCACTTAACAGCCTGATGTAAACATTCTGTCTCAAACACAGGCCTCATATGTCCCTCACCTCCTGCTACAAATACATTTGCCCATATATCATTCCATCTAACCCATAACACAATAGTCACTACTCTAAATGCACTTCTACAGTTATATACTGTATATACTAAAACATTCTCAAATCAATTGGTCAATTTCCACCAATCCCACATCTGGAACAATGATCACTCTTATGTTCCACAACACCTAAAAACAGGTTGACTTGAACAGGGAAGAGAGAAAACACATGTTTAATAGTTTCACACCACCCTTGATGCGACTAAGACTGGGGAAAGAACCATACATCTATTCTGTTCTATGCCCATGGGATGCTACTCTCCATGCCCGTCTCCTTCATTTTCATCCTTGGGTGTTAACGCAAGACACAGACTATGAGCCTTGCATGCATTTAATAGTACCGTATCATCCAGCAATCCACATGTATTGGTATGCTTTAACATTAGGATTATGATGACATTTTAAAACAAAAACCCCTTCATGGTTGACTCAAGCTATCATCCAGTGAGTTCTCTAATAACCTCCCTCTCAGGGGGAACTTAAAGATAAGGTTTCTAGAGAGAAAAACCCTCCCTAGACCCAATAAGTTAGAGCAGTGCACCCACCCCTCACAGTTTGAGGGTAGCGCTTTTCTCATTACAACCCCCATTTGTCTCTGTTTTCCTGTCGCGAGTGGCATGGTCATGAAAGATCGGTATCTCAATGCATTCTTAGTCTAAATTACTATGAATTTCGCAGTGTGCATTCCTCCTCAATAAACCTGACACCCCAACTAAAAAAAGATGGCATGGTTGACCACCCCCTCGTCTCCCGGCACTTATCTTTCTAGCGTGTCTTCATGGGTTCCTCTTCGGATAGTGTTATAGTTCATCTTCCCATCGGCACATATATAACTCATGCCTGTCACAGTTGYTGGCCCTTGATAATGTCCCGATATCAATATCCACATAAATTAATCAGTTTTTTCCAAATACACGAGTCTCTCACCTGAGCGCCACCACCATTCTGTCTGGTCCATTTTTCCCACCAGTACACCACCAGCATGTGAGAAGTCTGAACGTGATCTCTCTCCATGCTCACTCCACATGCGCGGTCTCAGGAATCATGGCGCACTCCTGCCGCCCGTACCCAGGTTGATGGCTCCGACTCAGGTCACAGTGTTAAAAGTCACGGTCGTGTTGAATGCCTTTGTCGCTCTTTCTTCAGCCAGTTAGGGAGGGTTTTGAGGTTCACACACTGTTCCTGGTCAAATGATCCCTTTCATGCATTAAGACACCATCTGAAGCCCACCTTGCCATTACTTGAGAGAGGACAGAGCAAAACAACAGTTTAAGACACTAAAACAGGGAGCTAACTTAATGACTCCAACCTAATGTAAACTTCCAACTTCAACTGTAAATTAACCTTGTAAAATTTCACAGACGTTTAATAAAGCTCAAAGCAAGTTTATTCCCCCTTTGGGTCATACAGCTGCATAAGACAAAAGACATTTTCACACAAGCACTGATATTTAACACTTTTTCCTATGCTGAGTATCCTTCTACACATCTGAACAGCCAATGCATCTCTGTTGCTAGACAGAACCTTAGTGATATCTGTTCTCCCTCACGTCATCTGACCTCTGCCCCAAAGTGCTCACTCCTCCGCAACTCACGGCTGTCATGTTGACTCGAAAATGTTCTTAACTGATTTGCCAAGTAAATTTTTGTTGTTGTTGCAGCGCTCCATTTTAAATTAATGTAGCCTACTTCTGGAGTACCCAAACGCAACTCACTTTCGGTCTGATTGAGGCATAACTATAGGACTCTCCCTGCAACATCAGACGCGCACTGAGGTCCACGAGGAATCAAAATTCTCTTTTTACTTTCTTATAGAACTTCAAGTTTGGGGAATGTTGATTTCCCTTATGGATGTCACTGATGTTATCGTTTATTGCCAAGAATATCCCGGGAAAGAACACAGTATTTCTTAAAACATCTTATTAAGATGCAGTAGACCTACTTCCTCACACATCCCACCAGCGACCAGCCTTCTAATATTGTCCTATTCGCAGCTCAGACCTGTAAAGACTGTTTATAACATGTGAATACTAAATAAATCAATAAACTATAGAAGTCGCACTTATTGTATATTAAAAACGTATTTTCTTTATAGACAAACTGATAAATGAGAAGTGCGCACGACATAAACAACACAACACAAGCTCTTGCGGAGAGCGTCCTTGCTGAGGCATTGAAGAATCGCGGTACTTGGTTTGGAACTCTCGCGAGGGGACATAGCGACTTCCACAGGAGAGGAAGAGAGATGGAGAGAGATGAGGTCTGAAAAGGACCAAATGCCCGGAGGCAGGGAGAAAAGTATCGTCGAGATACAATTTAGAGACATTCCGAGGGAACAGGACGCCGTCTTTGTCAACTCAAAGCAGAAAGAAGAGAAGAAGGAGATATTTACTAAGGTAGGCAGAGCGCTGTGATGGCGTGTTTGTTATTGCAGTCGGCCGCAGATGTGAACGAGGCAACATAATCGGCACCACAGGCAGCGAACGCGAGAGGTATGCTAAGATACAATTTATGCTTGATCCGAAAATGTTGTCGGTTCTCCTTATGGAGGGTGTGACGCATTTACGGAGCCTCCGGAAGGCACGCAGATGCCAAATTGAGCTCTCTGTACTGCATCGCCATGCGCCTACCAAATTTTCTAACGATCTGCATTAGGCGCATGCAATATATGTCAACAACAACATACACTACATGACCAAAAGTATGTTGACACCTGCTGTTGAACAGTTCATTCCAAAATCATTCATATTGAGTTGTTCCCCCCTTTGCTGCTATAACAGCCTCCACTCTTCTGGGAAGGCTTTCCACTAAATGTTGCAACTTTGCTGCGGGGACTTGCTTCCATTTAGCCACAAGAGCATTAGTGAGGTCGGGCACTGATGTTGGGCGATTAGGCCTGGCTCGCAGACGGCTTACCAATTTAATCACAAAAGTGTTTGATGGGGTTGAGGTCAGGGCTCTGTGCAGGCCAGTCAAGTTCTTCCTCACCGATCTCGACAAACCATTTCTATATGGACATCACTTTGTGCATGGGGACATCGTCATGCTGAACCAGGAAAGGGCCTTCCCCAAACTTTTGCCACAAAGTTGGAAGCACAGAATCATCTAGAATATAACTGGAAATAAGGGGCCTAGCTCAACCATGAAATACAGCCCCAGACCATTTTTCCTCCTCCACCAGACTTTACAGTTGGCACTATGCGTTCGGGCAGGTAGCGTTCTCCTGGTATCTGCCAAACCCATATTCGTCCATCGGACTGCCAGATGGTAAAGCGTTGTTCGTCACTCCATAGTCAAATTTCTGCCCTGGAAATGCGTTCTAACTGATTTACTGGAAAGGTGCCATCTGATGACAGTGCCACGTTGAAAGTCACTGAGCTCTTTAGTAAGGCCATAATTCTGCCAATGTTTGTCTATGGAGATTGCATGGCTGTGTGCTTGATTTTATACACCTGTCAGCAACGAGTGTGGCTGAAATAGCTGATTCCACTAATTTAAAGAGGTGTCCACATACTTTTGTGTATATATAGTGTATCTGATGTAGTAGGCCTATGTTTGAACAAAGTAATATGTCTGTTTGCTGTACTATCGTATGCATGTCACGCTACTGTAGCTTATGCTATGTTGATAAAGTGGCAAAGGTATAGGCGGTGCACTTCTGCCACAAGAATGCCTAGAACACATTGCTCAATTCAATGAACATAAATACCCACCTGTAAACAAGCACATGCTTGTGTATTATAGACTATATTTAGGTCTACCTGTCAAGGCAATGGAAATTGTCTATAACTAGATATGAAAATGTAATCAAACAACCAAGACACACAGTACGAATTCAACGATTAAGAGTCAATTCCATCCAACTATTAACGTGACCATGAATGTCTTTGGTGTCTTGCCAATTCTAGTGTAATTTCAACCTACTATTTTGTGTTTGTGCATGTATGTCCTTCTCGGTTCCAGGTAGTAATAAGGCGACTTCCACCCAACCTGTCTAAGGACCAGCTGGAAGAACAGCTCAGTCCTCTTCCATCCTTTGACTACTTTGAGTTCTTCCCTGCAGATCAAAGGTGAATATTTGGTAGGATACTCCATGTGTTGGGACAGGGTGCACTGACTTCACAGGTCAGTGTTTTTCTCAGATCTGCATCGGGTGATGCCAACATCATGATATTGTCATTACCCACAGATATTAAACAATTGGCTTCACCAAACCTTGGTTTGTGGATGAATTCTAAATGATCTTGCCAAAACAAAGCTAAAACACGAGCACAGCAATCTAATCATTTGTTTACCACCTAAAATCAGGGTGTATCAGAGAATATGTCATCATCGCCCTTTTAACCCCACATTTAACTCAACAACCTCTTAATTCCATGCAGCCTCTACCCACACTTGTTCTCCAGAGCTTACATCAACTTCAAAAACCCAGAGGACATCCTGCTCTTCAGAGACCGCTTTGATGGCTATGTTTTCATTGATAACAAAGGTATATTTATTATGTACACTACCGTTCAAAAGTTTGGGGTCACTTAGAAATGTCCTTGTTTTTGAAAGAAAAGCAAAACATTTTTGCCCATTTTTAAAATGACAACAAATTGATCAGAAATACAGTGTAGACATTGTTAATGTTGTAAATGACTATTGTAGCTGAAAATGGCTGTTTTTTAATGGAATATCTGCATAGGCTTACAGAGGCCCATTATCAGCAACCATCACTCCTGTGTTCCAATGGCACGTTGTGTTAGCGATTCCAAGTTTATAATTTTAAAAGGCTAATTGATCATTAGAAAACCCTTTTGCAATTATGTTAGCACAGCTGAAAAATGTTGTCCTGATTTAAAGAAGCAATAAAACTGTCCTTCTTTAGACTAGTTGAGTATCTGGAGCATCAGCATTTGTGGGTTCGATTACAGGCTCAAAATGTCCAGAAACTCGTCATTCTATTCTTGTTCTGAGAAATGGCGACTCCGGGATGCTGGCCTTTTAGGCAGAGTTGCAAAGAAAAAGACATATCTCAGACTGGCCAATAAAAATAAAAGGTTAAGATGGGCAAAAGAACACAGACACTGGACAGAGGAACTCTGCCTAGAAGGCCAGCATCCCGGAGACGCCTCTTCTCTGTTGACGTTGAGACTGGTGTTTTGCGGGTACTATTTAATAAAGCTGCCAGTTGAGGACTTGTGAGGCGTCTGTTTCTCAAACTAGACACTCTAATGTACTTGTCCTTTTGCTCAGTTGTGCACTGGGGCCTGCCTTTCTTCTTCCTATTCTGGAGATTCTCCATCGATCTTGCTTTTTAGTGCAGGTCTAGGCTTAATCTGTGTCAGGGAAACCTATCCTAAATATTTCCTATTACCAATGTGTTAGTGCTTAGTAGTTAGTGTTTACACAATGTTTTTGAGCAGATAGTCCTGTGGGTAGAAGTACGGTGCCTTTGGAAAGTATTCGTAACCCTTGACTTTTCCACATTTTGTTATGTTTACAGCCTTATTCTAAAATGTATTACATAAAAATAATTCCTCAGCAATCTACGCACAGTATCCCATAATGACAAAGTGAAAACAGGTTTTTAGAATGTTTTGCTAATTTATGTAAAATGTAAAATATAAAACAGATACCTTATTTACAAAAGTATTCAGACCATTCGCTGTAAGACTCGAAATTGAGCTCAGGTCAATCATGTTTCCTTTCATCATCCTTTAGATGTTTCTATGACTTTATTGGACTCCACCTGTGGTAAATTTAATTGATTGGACATGATTTGAAAAAGGCACACACCTGTCTATGTAAGGTTGACAGTGCATGTCAGAGAAAAAACCAAGCCATGAGGTCGAAGGAATTGTTCGTAGAGCTCCGAGATAGGATTGTGTCGAGGCACAGATCTGAGAAAGGGTACCAAAATATTTCTGCAGCATTGAAAGTCCCCAAGAACACAGTGGCCTCCAACATTCTTAAAAGGAAGAAGTTTGGAACCACCAGGACTGGCTGCCCCAAACTGAGCAATCGGGGGAGAAGGGCCTTGGTCAGGGAGGTGTACAAGAACCTGATGGTCACTCTGACAGAGCTAGAGTTCATCTGTGGAGATGGGAGAACCTTCCAGAAGGACAGCCATCTCTGCAGCACTCCACAAATCAGGCCTTTATGGTAGAGTGGCCAGACGGAAGCCACTCCTCAGTAAAAGGCACATGACAGGCCACTTGGAGTTTGCCAAAAAAGCACCTAATGACTCTCAGACCATGAGAAACAAGATTCTCTGGTCTGATGAAACCAAACTTGAACTCTTTGGCCTGATTGCCAAGCATCACGTCTGGAGGAAACCTGGCACCATCCCTATCGTGAAGCATGGCGGTGGCAGCATCATGCTGTGGGGATGTTTTTCAGCGGCAGGGACTGGTAGACAAGTCAGGATCGAGGCAAAGATGAACAGAGCAAAGTACAGAGATCCTTGATGAAAACCTGCTCCAGAGTGCTCATGTCATCAGACTTTGGCCAAGGTTCACCTTCCAACAGGACACGCCCCTAAGTACACAGCCAAGACAATGCAGGAGTGGCTTCGGGACAAGTCTCTGAATGTCCTTGAGTGGCCCAGCCAGAGCCCGGACTTGAACCCGATCGAACATCTCTGGAGAGACCTGAAAATAGCTGTGCAGCAACACTCCCCATCCAACCTGACAGAGCTTGAGAGGCTCTGCAGAGAAGAATGGGAGAAACTSTCCAAATACAGGTGTGCCAAGCTTATAGTGTCATACCCAAGCAGACTCAAGGCTGTAATCTCCACCAAAGGTGCTTCAACAAAGTGCTGAGTAAAGGGTCTGAATACTTATGTAAATGTGATATTTCAGTTTTTTTGTTGTTTTACAAATTGGCAAACATTTCGAAACCTGGTTTTACTTTGTCATTGTGGGGTTTTGTGTGTAGATTGAGAGAGGGAAAAAAAACAATTTGATCAATTTTAGAATAAGGCTGTAACCTACAAAATTTGGAAAAAGTCAAGCGGTCTGAATACTTTCCAAAGGCACTGTAAATAGTGGGTAGAAGTATAGTGCTGCTGGATATATATAATGCAATTAAACACATCCTCAATGGGCAACGTTCAGTGTTTAGTTGTGATGCTTCTTGTTTTTTTTGTGGTGCTTTATTGTCTCTGTGTGTGTGTGTGTGTGTGTGTGTGTGTAAGCTCTCTTGATCATTGTGTCAGGTGTTGTCTAATGATGATCTGTCTCCATATCAATTTTCGCTCAGGCCAGGAGTACCCAGCTGTGGTAGAGTTTGCACCCTTTCAGAAAGTCTCCAAGAAGAAACTCAAAAAGAAAGATGCCAAAGCTGGAAGCATTGAAGAAGGTGGGTGCTGGACCTGTGTCTCTCTTTTTTTTTTATAAACTATCCAGACATATAGCCTGGATGCCTGATTGTGTCTGCATTCAATGTCAAAACATGTTGGGTCTGGCAAACACAGACTGGAACCCATGCTACCCTTTACATTTATAGTATATGGGTTTTCAGCCCCCTCATTGTACTTTATGCATTTATCCAGCATCTGATTAATAACACAAATAAAATAAACACACACAAAGGCAGATAACAAACCTTTCTATTTTCTGAATAGAGATATACACCTATTACACCAAATGAGCGTATTCAGCTATGATAACATTACCGCCTGTCATCTGAAGCTTTAACCCTATATTTTACCCCCCCCTTTTCTCTTTACCACCACATCCTTGGTAACAATATGACTGATGGACCTCATCCCTCTCCTTGACTCATCCTAATCCTTCTCCCCCCCCCCGCAGACCCGGAGTACTGTCGCTTTCTGGAGAACTACTCCTGTGATGAGGAGAAGTCCATGGCCAACCCTGAAACCCTGCTGGGAGAGATAGAGGCCAAGACGAGGGAACTCATAGGTACTAGGATCAAGCAGTCAACCAATAAGTCCGGCATTCGATCAATCTGACTTTGCATTATATGTGATTTTCATTTCAGCCAAAAGAACAACACCTCTTCTGGAGTACATCAAGAATAAGAAACTTGAGAAGCAGGTAAGAGTACTGTAACAGTGGAAAATAACGTGTTTATAGTTGTCCTTTGTGGACTCTTATCCAGATATACAGTGGTTCCTCAATTAAAAGTTGCGTTATACCACGGCGAAGCCAATTTATGCTTGATCTGAAAATGTGGTCGGAGGCGCCGTATGAATGGTGTGACGCAATTACGGAGTCTCCGGAGTCATAGAGAGGCCAAATTGAGCTCCGTACCGCATCGCTGTGCACCTCTCAAATTGTGTAACAATACGGAGGGCTCTGTGTAGCTCCGCATTGACATAATTGGTTGACGGTAGGTGAGGGCGGGAGGTCCTGTACAAACTCACTTCCTTGACAATTAATAGTGTTCTGTATTATGTTATCCTGTACAAACTCACTTTCTTGACAATTAATAGTGTTCTGTATTATGTTATGTTTTATGTGGACCCCAGGAAGAGTAGCTGATGCTTTTGCAGCGGCTAATGGGGATCCTAATAAATACCAAAACTTCCAAAAGTATGTTTGCTCTGACTTCTGCGGAGGCCACATCGCAGTAAATGCTGTGTGGCCAATGCAGACGTCGGGTTGACCATGCAGCGCCTTTTACAGTGCTTGCCGTTAATGCTCCTTTTTAAGATCACCATGACATGCAATTTGTGAATACACTTCATGATTAAAATGTAATTATATATTTCATTGTAGACCTAAAGGAAGATCAAGCAAGCTGAGTCCCAATATGGACAGAATATTGTATGAAATATTTGGATGGTTATAGGCCAAAATCTGATTGTTTCTATCCAAATGTGACTCGTTCCATTATATCCTGGCCTTTATTTACGATAATTTTAGTTGTAGCCGGTTCTCCTATTCACAGCACTGTGACTGACAGCCATTATAAACTTCAGCACTGTGTGACAAGAAGATGCCCCCATCTCTCCCGCTAATTGGGATACTTTTGGATATTTGTTGTGTAAATGAGGGAAGGATATTCTGTAAATCGAGATGCCACCAGATGTTTGTTTCTATTGTTGTTATCTATTCGGTAACATTCCATAGATCTATACATTCAGAAGGTCAAAATCAATAGGCACACTGCGCTCGCTCCTATCCTCGCTCAGACGACGGACCGCAGCATTTAACGGTAGCCTAAACTGTGGCACCAATTGGGGTTTTAACACCTTGCCGAGTTATTGGTGGCGTGAATGTTTCTGTCCGAGAGTCTCTCCTCTCGCACTGTAGAGTCTTGCAAAAAATACAGCTTCGTAGTGAATTACCATGAATAAAAATAAAGAGCTATCTCATCAGCCCAAAGATTAGTTGGCGTSTGGTCCTGGAGTTGAGCGAGGATACTTGTGCCTTACAGCCCATTATATAAACAAAGAGTGGGTGCTTGTGGAGAGGGAGTTATTGATCATGGAGTGGGACAGTTCCCAGCACAAAACGGCAGATAACAGCCATTGTGAAAGAGGGATGTTGTTSATGTCCTCTATCGCTTCAACGAGGCCACACTCGCCGTTGAGGCAGGCAAACGGCCTACTCTTCACCTGGTAATTGTGTTGTTCCAAAGGGTAAAGTGTCACCTACAGCTGGATAGGCCTACAGTATATCTAACTTTTTTTTTTTTTTTTCTCAACTGAAAACATTCATCCATAATTCTACCAAGCCTACAAGCGTTTTGGCTCGAGAAGACGTTTTGGCTCGAGAAACTTACAATGCAGTAAATACATTGATCATCTCAGCAACATTTTYCCCATGGTCATGGAGTGGAGGAAGTGCAACTTAAATTTAGTTCAAATGCAGTTGAAATAAACATCTGCATTTTAAAACATACTTTTTTTAATCATTATTTTATTGACATTAAGATGTTGATGAACAAATACTAATGTAAATAATCATCTAATCAGGGGTGTTAAACTCATTCCATGGAGGGCCTAGTGTCTGCAGGTTTTAGATTTTTTCCTTTCAATTAAGACTTAGACAACCATGTGAGACGAATTCTTTACTAATTAGTGACCTTAATTCATRAAATCAAAGGGAGCCTTGACTAAGTAAACAATAAATAAACCGCAACATGTTGGCTAAAGGAATTGCATTCACGAGTAAATGCAAATGTTTTTAATCTTAMAACAGATAAAACATTCTTTATAAATGATTTTTGTATTTGTTGTGTTGTTTACACTGTTCCAAATGGTAAAAAAGATTGTTCACCTGTTTGATACAAGTCCCTAAAAATAGAAATCAACTCGGCATCAAGGGTCTATTGATATACTATGACAATGCATTTCAAAATAACAGAATAGCATGTTTTGAGTTTTATTTACCCGTGCTTAGTAGCCGAGGCTATATGGCTGCACCYCCAATTCATTAATTTATGAGTCATCACTCGCGTATTTTCAGTCAACACATCAACACATATATATTTTAAGACGATAATGGAATATAACATTACATTTTTGTTTGTCTTACAATAAAAGCATTACAGTGTAACAAGAGTTATAGTAAGTAATYGGCTACAGTCCACTTACAGCTTCTTCTGACAAGGTAGAAACAAAAAAAATACATGTATTTTTCTGGGTGTGCACGCGGGACAGAGGAAGAGCAATTCTTAAACATTTTTATTTAACCGCCTACCAGGGAACTGTGGGTTAACTGCCTTGTTCAGGGGCAGAACTACAGATTTTTACCTTGTCGGCTCGGGATTTGATCCAGCAACCTTTCCGTTACTGGCCCAATGCTCTAACCACTAGGCTACCTGCCACCCTAAATGCAATCACCCTCTTCTTCTTCATCCTCATCATTCAGTTTATTCAAATTCAATTGTGAATTTAAGAGGCAATTATCAGTTTCTATGACCCATTCATCAATGCACATCATTCYGATAGAAGAGAGACACATTAGCACCTAGGTACCAGCGCTTTACTCCCAACCCAGAAGCATAATCAGTGTTCTAGCTCCCCCTTGCGGTGATGCAAAGTACTACAATCTACCTCAGTGCTCTGCAGCATAAACTCAACCCTTTTTAATTTAGGAACCACTGTAGATTAACTCACTACGAGATGCCATTTTTTTTTTCTGCAGAGGATAAGAGAGGAAAAGAGAGAGGAGCGTCGACGCAGGGAGATGGAGAAGAAACGCCAGAGGGAGGAGGAGAAAAGGAAGCGGCGGGAGGAGGAGAGACGCAAACGCAAGGAGGCGGATAAACTGAAGAAGCTGTCGGAGAAGGAGATCAAGATTAAGGTGGTCACTGATTCTGTTGAAACTAATTCTGTTGAAACTAAGTTCAAATCAAAGAACATTTTGAGTAGTATATGCACATTCACTGAATTCAAGCGTTTAGGAAGCCCTTTGTATGCTGGGTTTTGTTAGTCTTAAGTTTTAGTTAGTTCGTAAACTCGGGACCTAGAGTTAAAGCTGCAATCAGCAGTAAAAATAATAACAAATCGCCGTCCCAGCCCGTTTCGGTAAAAAACTGAGGGATGGGGCTGGAGAAATGTAATCACTCTCAAATTCATAGTGCTAAGGATGACCAAAATTTGAGTTTTAGCCATATTTTGAGGCTATATAGTGTTTGTGTACATTTACTTTGTTTACAAACATTGGAGTAAAACAAACATATATACAGTTGAAGTTGGAAGTTTACATAGACTTAGGTTGGAGTCATTGAAACTTGTTTTTCAAACACTCCACAAATTTCTTGTTAACAAACTATAGTTTTGGCAAGTCAGTTAGGACATCTACTTTGTGCATGACACAAGTAATTTTTCCAACAATTGTTTACAGACAGATTATTTCACTTATAATTCACTGTATCACAATTCCAGTGGGTTAGAAGTTTACATACAATAAGTTGACTGTGCCTTTAAACAGCTTGAAAAATTCCAGAAAATGATGTCATGGCTTTAGAAGCTTCTGATAAGCTAATTGACATAATTTGAGTCAATTGAAGGTGTACCTGTGGATGTATTTCAAGGCCTACCTTCAAACTCAGTGCCTCTTTGCTTGACATAATGGGAAAATCAAAAGAAATTTGCCAAGACCTCCACAAGTCTGGTTCATCCTTGGGAGAAATTTCTAAATGCCTGAAGGTACCACGTTCATCTGTACAAACAATAGTACGCAAGTATAAACACCATGGGACCACGTAGCCGTCGTACCGCTCAGGAAGGAGACTCGTTCTGTCTCCTAGAGATGAATGTACTTTGGTGCGAAATGTGCAAATCAGTCCTAGAACAACAGCAAAGGACCTTGTGAAGATGCTGGAGGAAACAGGTACAAAAGTATCTATATTCACAGTAAAACGAGTCCTAAATCGACATAACCTGAATGGCCGCTCAGCAAGGAAGAAGCCACTGCTCCAAAACCGCCATAAAGGCAGACTACGGTTTGCAACTGCACATGGGGACAAAGATCATACTTTATGGAGAAATGTCCTCTGGTCTGATGAAACAAAAATAGAACTGTTTGGCCATAATGACCATCGTTATGTGTGGAAGAAAAAGGGGGATGCTTGCAAGCCGAAGAACACCACCCAACCGTGAAGCACAGGGTGGCAGCATCATGTTGTGGGGTGCTTTGCTGCAGGAGGGACTGGTGCACTTCACAAAATAGATGGCATCATGAGGGAGGATAATTATGTGGATATATTGAAGCAACATCTCAAGACATCAGTCAGGAATTAAAGCTTGGTTGCAAATGGGTCTTCCAAATGGACAATGACCCCAAACATACTTCCAAAGTTGTGGCAAAATGGCGTAAGGACAACAAAGTCAAGGTATTGGAGTGGCCATCACAAAGCCCTGACCTCAATCCTATAGAAGATTTGTGGCAGAACTGAAAAAATGTGTGGCGAACAAGGAGGCCTACATACCTGACTCAGTTACACCAGCTCTGTCAGGAGGAATGGGCCAAAATTCACCCAACTTATTGTGGGAAGCTTGTGGAAGGCTACACAAAACATGTTAAAGGCAATGCTACCAAATACTAATTGAGTGTATGTAAACTTCTGACCCACTGGGAATGTGATGAAAGAAATAATAGCTGCAATAACTCCTTCTCTCTACTATTATTCTGACATTTCACATTCTTAAAATAAAGTGGTGATCGTAACTGACGTAAGACAGGGAATTTCTACTAGGATTAAATGTCAGGAATTGTGAAAAACTGAGTTTAAATGTATTTGGCTAAGGTGTAMGTAAACTTCCGACTTCAACTGTATTTTGGGTTCTGATTGGGTAGAAGAGTTGAATTCAGCTCATGAGGCATTTTTAATGGATTCTTCAAGAATCAAATATAATTTACAAGTCAAAAAATGTATGTAGCAACTGGCCATTTAAGGATTAAAGAAAGAATAGATAGTTAGTGACTGTTTTGCTAATAACTGCTAGTCGTTTTTGGGTAGTAAGTGTGTTTTGGGCTTGCTTCAGCTCCTAAAGAAGAGTGACCGGGACGATGACATGGACTCTGACAGGCTCAAGGACAAAGGGGACAGTGGGGATATGGAGAGGGCCAAGTGGGACAAACCCAGTGGACAAATGAAGTTCAAGGAAGCCAAGGACAAGTTTGTACCTTTTTTAAGTGAACTATTCATGTAGATAAGTGAACTATTCATATGTTTTTTTCCCAGTCTCCGATGCTTTGTTTTTCTCAGTTCTGACAAACCAAAATTGGAGTTAGCTAGTGGTGGGATGTTTTCTATGCCTTAAGCCCTTTTCTCACCAACTGCATAGCAATCTTTTCATCCGAATTCACCAAAAATACAGATTCAGATTTTGAAGCACTAAACCATTCACACAAAGTCTGATACATATTTCCTTCCACTTTTCCAAACCATTRGTATAATATCACCAATGCTGCTGTGGTCATTTTCAGTACTAATATGCTGTTCATAGTAGCTAGAGAGGATGCAGTAATGAGAAAAATAATACACTACTGGAAAAACCAATATGCGACTGAAAATATTAGGATAGGCTTTTTATCTATAGGATGGATCATGACTCAATATGATATTATTGGCTACGTTTCATTCAGTGGCACATTTAATAAGAGAGGAAACGCAAAACTGGCACCTGTRATCATTTCTCACACATACAGTATGCTGACCATCATGATGCTTGCTGCCTACAGTTTTCTTTCTATCTGATTAAAGAGATGAAGTCCAGACAGGCTAGGTCTATTTTATTAAACTATGTGAATGGACATAAAGAATTAACGAACTCATAGCCTACACGCACACCCACCCACCTATCAATCAAAGCCTTCTGCAGCGCATCTTACTCAGACACATAAGCAAATCACATTTCTCCATTAACTTCAAAATCATTTCTGTTGGATATCAAAAACTAGTCTACGTTATAGAATAGTGCTCAATCATTAAAATTGACGAGGAAAGTTTTAAGTGGGAGATATAGAGACAGCGGTGATATAGGCTATGTGAAGATGAAATTGACAACCATTAGAAAATAAAAACACATGCATGCAACCTTTCCATAGCCTAATTGATCGGCCATTTTTTTAAAGCAGTGTGTGGTTAGTTTGACACTTCATTTGAACTTGAGTGCTTTATCTAAATCTGTGCAACCACTTATTGATTAGGGTAAACTCCGACGGATTTTGCCTGTCTTTTAGGGATGCTTATAGAACAGGTGATCGCCTAGATTCACTTTAGTAGGTCTATTAAAAAAAAWATATATATGCTATACGAATGATTCATTAATATAGACTCGGTACTGGTACCCCATATATATAGCCAAGTTATCATTACTCATTGTGTATTATTACATGTTATTACTTTTTTATTATTTCTCTATTTTCTCTCTATTTTCTCTCTGAATTGTTGTGAAATGTCTAACTTACATGCTGACCAAACTGGACACGTTGATTTTGTTCACCCACAKCAGAAGCGATCAGGACACGCAGGTTGAAATATCAAAACAAACTCMGAACCAATTATATTTATTTGGGGACAGGTCAAAAATCATTAAACATTTACTTGCTGTTGCTAGCTAATTTGTCCTGGTATGAAAGGGGGATACCTAGTCAGTTGTCCAACTGAATGTATTCAACTGAAATGTGTCTTCCGCATTTAACCCAACCCCTATATAAACATCGGGTTGTTATTTTACCTGAAATGCACAAGGTCCTCAACTCCGACAATTAATCCACAGATAAAACGGTAAACCGAATTTGTTTCTCGTCATCTCTCCTCCTTCCTTAAGGCTTATTTTTCTTCATTGGACTTTATATGGCGGTTGGCAACCAACTTTACAGCAACCTACTGGAGTGTGCACCTAAGTTCATCTTTCATTCACCCACGTGGGTATATGCTCCTAAAAACCAATGAGGAGATGGGAGAGGCCGGACTTGCAGCACGTTGAGCGTCACAAATATAACCAATTTCTATTTTAGCGCCTGGCCATGCAGACGCTCGCTGACGCCCACGAGCGGTGTGGGTGCAATGATTGAATAACGTGTATGTGTACATTTATTTTGCGACGCGAGTGGTGTGGTCAGCATGTTACACAGCTCTCTGTCTTCCTTACTATTCCCTTCATGCGCAATTCATGCATCTCTGCTGGCAACTCGACTTTCTCTTCCCCCTCTCTCWAGCGCTTGAATGAGCAACCTATATTGACAATGAACAGCAATATAGTTTGAAACTTATTTCAAGCCTAGGCCTATTCGAGGAGACAAGCATAGATCGATCCTCTTGGTTACAGCGTTGGCAATGAACTGGCAGGGACGTTTGTATGGCGAGAGCGATGTTTAGCTAGTGTGATGTGATCACATTGGCTATTGATACATTGCTGCACTGATGCAATGTTAATGTAAAAAACAGGCAGAGAAATGTATTAATTCATTCATTCACAGAACGAAACCCACAGACCTGTCAGTGGCAGTGTCCCCGATAACAATTTCAGCTTATAGACGGTTGGCTGACAAGTTCACGCAAATTATTTGCTTGCATCAATGTGGCCGGAAGCCATGCTTTGTTATGATTCTGAACAGTCAGATAGCTAGCAAAAATGACAAGGACTGCCATGTGGGGAATCGATGGTGGCTCATTTCAGCTAGTTTTATCTTGTTCTTGACACCATGTCTTGTTTTGAGGTGTTTTGACTGATTTCATGTCAATGCTAATATGGCTAAAATTCGCTAGCTAGCTAACCAACAACTGTAACGATCTATTTGAGAGACAAGTGCTCATTGTGCAAATGTATTTGTTTTCAATAAACWTTTGTAGATTAAATATAGTTTACATATTGTCAACAATCTCAGCCAACTGTTTTGCCCCATGGTTGTCAGCGCAGTGGTTTTGTTGCTAAACAAACAACCCCTCTATTTTCACATGTGAAAGCAAAAATCTATCCAGTTCTGATTTAAATAATTGACGGATTGCAGCAGGACAATATTTTTGTTTTATTGGTTCTTGTTTTATTTAATTGCACCAAAGAAAACAAGTGATAGACAACAATACAGATTAAAAAAATMAGACATGGGCCTCCCGAGTGGCGCAGTGGTCTAAGGCACTGCATCGCAGTGCTAGCTGTGCCATTAGAGATTCTGGGTTCGATTCCAGGCTCTGTCGCAGCCGGCATGCGACCGGGAGGCCCATGGGACGGCGCACAAATGGCCCAGCGTCGTCCGGGTTAGGCCGGCAGGGATATCCTTGTCTCACTAGCGAATCCTGTGGCGGGCCGGGCACAGTGCACGCTGACACAGTCGCCAGGTGTACGGTGTATCCTCCGACACGTTGGTGCGGCTGGCTTCCGGGTTGGATGGGCATTGTGTCAAGAAGCAGTGCGGCTTGGTTGGGTTGTGTTTCAGAGAACGCATGGCTCTTGACCTTCGCCTCTCCCGAGTCCGTACGGGAGTTGCAGCGATGAGACAGGACTGTAACAACTACCAATTGTATACCACAAAATTGGGGAGAAAAAAAGGGTGAAAAATACACACAAAAAKACAAACAAGATGTGCTCGTATTAATTATTTTCGTCCGAATCAAGGACTTTGTGAGAAAGAGCCTTTTACTTTGAGCGAACTTCCTTATCACAGTGGGATGCCAACTTTGGCCATGACCCACCTACAACCTTACCTTTACAAAACGAATGTTTCTATTCAGGGCCAAGGTCTTAAACTGATACCACAACCCTCCAGTGTGATAACCATTCTAACTGTTCTTCCCTTTCCTGCCACTAGGGGTCAGATGGAGAGCGATAAGGGAGAACATGGCCGCAGGCAGAGAGACAAAGACCACAGAGGAAGAGACGAGGAGAGGAAACGACAGCGCCACCACTATGAGTTTGACAAGTTCATACGGCGCAAGGAGGAGACAAAGTGGGGTAAAGGCTACTGCCAGGACCGGGCCAAGAAAGATGGCCACCACCACGGCTCCTACTCCTACTGTCCCAGTACGGGCGACAAGGTGGGTAAGGAGGACAGGGAGGGCATTGGCGCTAGCAGGAAGGACCGCACCCGGAACAAGGTGAGCGACAAGGTGAGCAAGAGAGGTTCTGGTGTTGGGGTAGGTTGTTCTTTTTGTGGTTCATTTTTATTGAAAGAACATTGGTAATGTACAGAAGGTTACGTTTTACATTACAGTGCCTTTATTACTGTGTAATTATTCCTGTACGTACACTGTAAAAACTATTGTTGCAAGGTTGGATTCGTTTGGACTTTTAAGTATTTTTAAGTTAACAAAGGTTGTTTTACATTCTTCTGATATATTCAGTTTTTTTTTTACAATATAACCCCACCATACAGTGGTTTCTCCTTTAAAAGTTGTGAGCTTACACCGRGGGACTTAGAGGTACCCAGCGCCACAGCGTCATTGCTCCAGACCACCACAAGAGGGAGTTAGAGCACTCATTATGCATTTGGGTCCAAAGGTTTTTATATGACCAATCATATTGAGTGGTTCCAATGACGAATTTGACGCGGACCACCTGTGCCTGGTGACTTCAGCAAAGATGGCTGACAAAACATTACTGGAAGCAAATGTATGTAGTTATAACATCATAACGAGTCAAGAAAAAAAATTACAATTGAGAGGAATATGTTAGTTAATGTAGAGACAAATGATTGTGAATATTTTTTTGTTATAAAGTTAATTTACAAAAATTGCTATTTAGCAAGTTTTCCCCCCCCAGCCATATCCAATACCAGGTGTATCAAACTAATTCATTATAGCAAGCAGGGAGCAGGTTTTCGAACCCTCAACATTCTTGCCCGAAGTCCAGCATGCTATCGACTGTGCCCAAATGTATTCATTTGGGTTGGGATCGATTGTGGCTAAAAACACTGTGTCAATTGGAATCTTTTACGTGGAAAGGGGAAAAAGTATTATTATTAGTTTTTCACAAGCATAGCAGGATGGGCTATTAGCTGAACAATAGACTATTCAACCTTTACTAAAGAATTGTCTAATAGCCAAGCTAGGTGTGAAACTCCCTCCTCCTCAGCTAACAAATKATTTTCAGGACTATCTAGAAAAAGCAGCGGAGATTCGCAATAGGTTTCTAAGAGGAGGCTGTTCTCCACAATGTGTGGATGAAGCTCTTTAATTTTTTATTGGGGAAACCACGACAATGAACTGCTACAAAAAAGACCCGCTAAAGAACACTCTAATGTTCACAACTACATGTACTTTGAACACGCGAAAAGTGGGAGATGCGGTCAAGAAACACTGGCATGTTTTATTTATGCGATAAATTGGTCCATGCTAACTGCCAGCCACAAAAGAAAATCAGCCAAAATGTTTTGGGATTTTCACCCTCCAGACATTATTTCCCAAAGGTCTTAATTATGAAATGCCTATGTATGTAATGTTGTAAATTTGAACATGAATTATGCCCCTATTTCAGATTACTCGTTTTACTTACACTGGACCCAATGATTTATGAAAACTTGCTTGGTAGGTCGATGTCCTCATTGTGGTTTTACAGACGTGTTTAAGACGTTTTATGTACACACTTTATTTGAATATTTATGAAATGCATATTGTTAAATTTGGTAGCACTTATGTTTTTCCTTCGCCTCCAACCCCTTTCGATGTGTGGAACGGATGTGGGTGTGGCTAGGTCTACATCAGGGTGCTAATTTAAAAAAACTCATAAAAGCTCTGACAAAGGCTGTGAGGCCGATACGTAAAGCTTATTAAAGATCAGTGATACGATCAAGAGCAGTGTGCGGGTTCCTTCTTTTTCCTCATCTTATCCGGCTGTTGCCATGCACCTGAAAAAAAGATAGCTCAGATGTGCGAGTGCCTTTTTGAATTTTGAATTTGACTTCACAAACAACAAGAGGGCTTAATTGGAGTCTATTTCTTCGGAGCCTAGACCTATATAAAATAACTTAACTGGCTGAGGTAGGCTGAGGCTTTATTAGGCCTACTTACAATTGCAACTGGTCAAAAATGTAGCATCCTACATAGAACAATCATTTTAAAGAAAAAAAAGTCTGCACGTTCGAACTAAAACAATGTAACTAAAAATAAAGCGCACATTTGTAATTCCCAAACTCTAAAAGTAATTGAAAAGGTAGATACAAATGATGTATGACATTTTGGTTACAATAGAAAATGTAGCCCATCATGCAAATGATTCCTATTAGCAGGACAATATACTTTTTATAGCCCGGCTACTGTTGTGAAAATCCCTCAACTTGCAATGTATTCGATTAAGTACTCTAAAGTGTTACACGGAACCCAAACCGGCTGCGCGCGTGCGCCATCGTGCGCTATCGTGCATAAATTTATTTCCCCCCCCACACCAAACGCGATCACAACACGCAGGTTAAWATATCAAAACAAACTCTGAACCAATMACATTAATTTGGGGACAGGTCGAAAAGCATTAAACATGTATGGCAATTTAGCTAGCTAGCTTGCACTTGCTAGCTAATGTTAATTTGTCCTATTTAGCTAGCTTGCTGTTGCTAGCTAATTTGTCCTGGGATATAAACATTGAGTTTTTATTTTACCTGAAATGCACWAGGACCTCTACTTCGACAATTAATCCACACATAAAACGGCCAACCSAATCGTTTCTAGTCATCTCTCCTCCTTCCAGGCTTTTTCATCTTTGAACTTATATGGTGATCGCATGTAAACTTTCATTGTATTACCACGACAACCGGCAACAAAGTTCGTGGGTACCTGCTTCTATAAACCAATGAGGAGATGGGAGAGGCAGGACTTCCAGCGCGATCTGCGTCAGAAATAGGAACGACATCTATTTTAGCCCTTGGTGTCGCAGACCCACGCAAGCAGTGTGGGTGCAATAATTGAATAACATGGATTTCTATATTTATTTTGCGAGTAATTCTTTATGGATCCAACTAAATCAACATCTGCATTTTGAAATAGTTTTTGAAATAATTATTTTATTAACGAAATGTGTTTGTTTATTAGGCTACTGTGCAGTCTACAATACATACTGTAGTTAACATGGGACTCTTTCAAAATGCAGATGTTGATTTAGTTATGGATCCATAATMAATTACTATGGGAATAAATATCACTGATTTACAGAAATATTGGAACAAAGTTGTCTAATGAAGGCAAACAATTTAGAATCCTCCAATCCTGTAGCCTACTCCCAACCGTCATGTTGTTCATCGCTGTATTTTCCATTCCATCCTAACGGAAACCCTGAGGGTTTTGTTTTTRGTTTTTCTCTGAATAGAAACACCATAATATTAATCAAATTAATTAAGCCAAATTTCTTAAAATTAATCCCATATTCTATGTTATTACAAAAAAGGTTTTAAATTCTCTGGTAATGCCAATACGGAATACTATCAAATGCTTCTCAAAGATGCCCTCTGGTGGTCAAACTAACATTAACTTGCAGTAACAGAAAAAATGGCTGAGTATTAAATGACATGCCACAGAATGCTGCGGCAGCACACAAGGTGTGCCACAGTACGACGCGACTTTTAAAGGAGGAACCACTGAACACATTTCCAGCTGCTTGTCGCGCAGCATGTATACCCAAGTCTGTGTTTCGTCAGCTGCGAAGACAGTGTTATACTGTTACAGGGCAGTGGAGACATTTTTTATTTCAATACAACTTTATTGTGCACGAGATGATGATTTACAGCGTAAGATGATCGTATGTACTGTCATCCTACATCGTGTTGAAAACAGTGAAAATTACAGTACATATGCACTACACATAAGAACATTACATATCTACATGTTGCTCCTATTGATCCAGGCTCGTGTCTCTCAGTCTGTGTTAGCCCATCAGGACAGAGGGACGTCCCAGTCAGAGGGGCCACACCAGATAGGAGGGGCTTTGCCAAACAAGGTACAGTCAGCTATCCTTTCCACTACCAGCTAAGGTACAGCTACAGCTAGACTTTCTACATGGGGGATGAGGGGGGGGGGGTTTATTCCGCCAGGCAAGCTCAATTAAAAGCAGATAAAGAAAGACAAAATACTTTTTAAACCCAGGTCTCAAAGGTGGGGGCCGGGGGTTGGGGCATCTGCTAGTACAGCATCTAACATATCAACATCTAACAATATGCTTTTGATATATTTTGGAGAAAAAAATGATTAAACGTCTTCTTCTCCAGAACCACTGGAGCAATCGGCACCAAATTCGTTATATAGCATCTATGGATACACATCTTCAATATTTCCAAGACTAGCTGAAACAATATGGCCGCTATAAGCCAATGAGCTTGCATGAATATTTTTTCCTGTCCAACAGTGCCAACAGTGTCAATCTCAATGTGCTTGCATATTTTGAGTCTTGACAGTGTTAAGAACATGAATGTGTATTGGTCAGTAGCGACCATGTTGTTTGAGATGCTAACCTGGAACATATTGTGTTGAGAGACCTTGATCCATAGATACTATATATAAAATTTATTCTAGATCGGTCCAGTGGTTCTGGAGTAGATGTCATTTAAGTGTTTTTCACAAAATTCAAAATGGCAGAAAATCCATTATGGTGGACCTTATGGGTTCATGAGGCAAATTTGTTCCTTGTGAGAAGAGGGACCTATGTACTGAATTATGGGATGAGGGGTGTGACCTTTTTAAAGGTTGCATTTTTACTCGCTTGTTGTAGCGACACCATGTGGCTAATGGCATTGCATCAGCGGGTGTGGCCCATGGCCATTTACCATCACGCAACTTGACTTCCTCCTAGGCCTTAGTATCTCACGGGAATWATTTTTTTTTTCACCAAATTTGCAGAATTGGTATAATAATAATAATAATAATGACGAGAAGAAATACAAAAATTGTTTCACCAGCTTCACTGCTTGAACCCCTAATAATCAACGGCAACAAATACAATAGGATTTCACCAGCTTAGGTGCTGAACCCCTAATAATAATAAACTCAGCAAAAAAGTWACGTCCCTTTTTCAGGACCTTGTCTTTCAAAGATAAATCCAAATAACTTCACAGATCTTCATTGTAAAGGGTTGTAACACTGTTTCCCATGCTTGTTCAATGAACCATAAACAATTAATGAACATGCACCTGTGGAACGGTCGTTAAGACACTAACAGCTTYCAGACGGTAGGCAATTCAGGTCACAGTTATGAAAACTTAAGCCACTAAAGAGGCCTTTCTCATGCAAGGAGGCATGAGGACTGCAGATGTGGCCAGGGCAATAAATTGCAATGTCCGTACTGTGAGACGCCTAAGACAGCGCTACAGGACGGACAGCTGATCGTCCTCGCAGTGACAGACTGTGTAACAACACCTGCACAGGATTGGTACATCCGAACAACACACCTGCGGGACAGGTACAGGATGGCAACAACAACAGCCTGTCCGCAATAGGCTGAGAGAGGCTGGACTGAGGGCTTGTAGGCCTGTTGTAAGGCAGGTCCTGACCAGACATCACGACAACAACGTTGCCTATGGGCGCAAACCCACCGTCGCTGGACCAGACAGGACTGGCAAAAGTGCTCTCCACTGACGAGTCACGGTTTTGTCTCACCAGGGGTGATGGTCAGATTTGCGTTTATTGTTGAAGAAATGAACGTTACACCGAGGCCTGGACTCTGGAGCCGCATCAATTTGGAGGTGGAGGGTTCATCATGGTCTGGGGCGGTGTGTCACAGCATCATCGGACTGAGCTTGTTGTTATTGCAGGCAATCTCAACGCTGTGCATTACAGGGAAGACATCCTCCTCCCTCATGTGGTACCTTTCCTGCGGGCTCATCCTGACATGACCCTACAGCATGACAATGCCACCAACCATACTGCTTGTTCTGTGCGTGATTTCCTTTCCCCTCCAAGACAGGAATGTCAGTGTTCTGCCATGGCCAGCGAAGAGCCCGGATCTCAATCCCATTGAGCATGTCTGGGACTTGTTGGATTGGAGGGTGAGGGCTAGGGCCATTCCCCCCCAGAAATGTCCGGGAACTTGCAGGTGCCTTGGTGGAAGAGTGGGGTAACATCTCACAGCAAGAACTGGCAAATCTGGTGCAGTCCATGAGGAGGAGATGCACTGCAGTACTCAATGCAGCTGGTGGCCACACCAGATACTGACTGTTACTTTTGATTTTGATCCCCCCTCCCCCCCGCCCCCTTGTTCAGGGACACATTATTCCATTTCTGTTAGTCACATGTCTGTGGAACTTGTTCAGTTTATGTATCAGTTGTTGAATCTTATGTTCATACAAATGTTTACACATGTTAAGTTTGCTGAAAATAAACGCAGTTGACAGTGAGAGTATGTTTCTTTTTTGTTAAGTTTACATGGGACTTATATAGAGCTTTTCAATTACCCTAAGTCGTTTAATTAATATATTAACATGGACACTCCCATTCTCAATGATAAAAATGTAGATCTTGAAAGAATAGTACAGAATAGGCACAGAACTCTGACACTATCAGAATCTTACAGTAAACTTCCATTAGACAGGTTTCATTTTCTTTCTGTCCTCTGTCAGAATGAACGTTATTCACTTACTGTAAATAGCCCTCTTATGGATGATTTCCCGGACAAAGATTAAGCCTAGTCCTGCACTCTCAATGTAGAATCTCCATTGAAATAGCTTTTTTGTCCAGAACTAGGCTCAATGTGTGGCCAGGAAAACGACTGATAGTTTAGCAGCCATTTTGCGTTGTTGTTGTGAAACAGATTGTGTCGCTTTTCTCTCCCGTGTTCCTGCCTCCTCTCCATACAGGACCGACCGGCCATGCAGCTCTACCAGCCTGGCACTCGCAAATGCATGGGCTCAGCGAGCAAAGGTTACGAGCTCCCCATCGGCCAGTCGCCAGAACACGTTGCGGTAGATCACTGCTATGAGGCCATTGCCATGGGAACAGGCTCGGAAAAGAGTAGTGAAGATTAGTCCAGTCCGTAGTCCGCTCCGTCGCTCTGATAGGCCTTTCACATTCTTTATGCYTATTGGGCTGCCAGATTGTAGGCTTGTGCATTACTAAACAACACGCATGCTCAAGGCTTTGGGGTTGATGGAGCTGCACTCACAGGTCACATCATTTGAACTTTCCGACACTTCTGCATCAAAACCTTTGCGCAAATAATGTGAAAGGCTTGTAAGATTGGCCCGCCCTGACAGAAGGAGGAGGGTAACAAAAATCAAACATTCCCAGAACATAATGGAAACATTTTCATTGTGTTCCCATTTGGTTGTATACTGTACATCACAAGAGAATGTTCTCTAAGCATGATGGGACCGAAGTTATAGGAAGTTGTTTGTTTCTTGCCTGTGTGTTATTCCCATGTTGTGTCACCCTTGGGTACAATAGCACAATAATGACCTTCATTCATGATGCTTTTTTTTTTACCCTGTATGTACAGTTGTTTCATGACAGGATAGTTCATCTGTGATGTTTACACGTCTGGTACATTCACTCATTTCAGAAACCACTGCCTGATAACAGTTATTTATATATATATGTTATAGTTATATTTTGTATATTCCACATGAGACATTGTGTCATTGTTTTAATGAGAGTGTACCTGAGGCAGCACATTATAAGCCAGTTTCCCGGACACAGATTACGCCTAGTCCTGGAATAAAAAGCATGGTCAACGGAGTAGCTTTTTAGTCCAGGGCTAAAATGTATCTGTGTCCTGTAAACTTCCCCTATGTGTCTGTCTACTAAGGAATATCTCATCAAGTGAGATCATATTTATAAGCCTTTTTAGTGATTCCATTTGACTGGGATGTTTTTCAAAGAAAGTCTATAGATTTTATCACAAAGAAAATATATGAAGTAGTGAGAATTATATTTAAGATATTCAAAATGTATTTGCAGTGTTGGATGTAGAACCTTTTAGAATATATTAAGCAAATAATTGTGTGTGTGTATGTGCGTGTGTGTGTTTCAGCGTTTGAGTGTGTGATAGGAGACAGAGAGGAAAATGTTTAGGTTGTCAACAATATGCTTTGTCAATTGTTCCCTTGTATAATGTGACTTATGACAATTCTTACATCATCGTGTTTCTAGTTGTCATAGACAGTAGCTATTTGTGTTAGGAAACATAAGGTGACGTGAACTGTCTTATAAAAGCAGTATTTCACACTTGAGCCAAGAAGAACAATAATTATCCATCATGGATTTAGAGCCCAGAGTTTTTCCTGGTCAGGTTACATGATCAACTAAAACTTCTGCCACTTAAATGTCATGGGTAAGTCGCTCTGGATAAGAGCGTCTGCTAAATGACTTAAATGTAAATGTAATGGTGAAAAGGAGGCAAAATAACATTAAAGGTGCTGAGTTTGATGCTGTTGAAAGTGTACATTTTCTAAACTGTTTGCACGGTTTTCTACCAAGTTGACCAACTGTTGGATTCAGCTGATACCTGAACTGCAGTGTGTTATGTTAGATATGTGTAACATGCCTTAGATATTTTTTGCACATGACAGTAAAATCACATTCTGGTTAAGACACTTTCCTTCTGTTTGTTTTCATGAAGAGATTTGAAAAAAAGTTAAATAAAACTATCCAATAGAGGTTTCCCTGGTCCTCGATTGAATTAATATTTTTTCTGTTTGAAAAAAAAGGATGTCCACTTCTTTATGGCTAAGAGTACACGTATAATATCCACTCAGTAATATATGTATATGTATATGTAATATCTTAATATTTCCATTACACTTTCTATGAATACCCTCTTCATGATGAGTACATTGTAATGCCTCATGGGCTATGCATACTGGCATTATGGTGCTCAACATAGGTGCATAGCTGTTCTATTAATAAAGCATTACAAGCCGACAAAGACAGCACAATGTTTTAGAAAGCTAGATGATATAATCCATATTCTGACGCATTGTTTGTGCAATGAGGAATGATTGCCATGAATCTCCATTGAACTCCATTCATTCTACTCTTACTTGATGTACGCCCTCTGTTGGCTGGTAGGCTACTGTACGTTTTATGATGACACGCAAAAAGATGTCATAGGATTGGCTGAATCGCTCGATACTTCTTCCGCTCTGCTTGCGCATGCGTTGTCTCTTGTAGCGCAACAAGGAATTCATTCGTATGGAAGATCAGCAGGTAATGTTTTTTTCATTTAGCGGCCGTAGATTTCAAAGTGTKATTTATTGAATTACACTTAAAAGCAGCTTTGCCCAAGGTTGTATGCTGCATGTTGTAAACATTTCTTGAGGATTGAGATGTCGTAACTGAATAGCTGAACTTGCATGATCTGAGGAAGAGTTTCTCAAGCTAAGCAGTGAAATGTGCAACATGGTAACGTTAACGTTGCTTGTTTCCATGTCAATAATTACCACTGCTCCATACAAACACTAACCAGACCTTTCCCTTTTAAGTMGTCAACTAACTTCTAAGTCAGCTAACATAATAATTCGGTCTATTCATGGAATATTCTAGGATAGCCCAATAAAGGACTAAATGGAGCCTAACGTTACMCCGACCTTATTGTCCAGTGACCTTACATTTTCTTTTTAAATGGGAATTGGCTCCGGCAGCTAAAACACTTAATCTAAACTTGAATCGATTCTTAATTGCGGGATGCTTCTATAAACATAAAACGCTCTACATAATTTCACAAATGCAATAAAATAATTTCACAAATGTTAAATATACAGTTACTGTACACTATTTTAACACAGTTGCAGGAGTATTTTTCAGTGTCAACACATTTGTGGTGAATGTCTTCTGTTAACACACGTGTTCAGAGACGCAGTTAGCTAATTAGCACAGGTATGCTTCTGTCTTCCWTCTGTTTTCCGTAAACAAGTGCAGTAACATGGGAAAATGGTCGTGTGGGAACCTTAACCATAACCCTATAAAGGTGTGAAGTAATTTAACCTTTAGTTTAAAAAAAATGTATAGCTGATATGAAAGGTATGTTCCTTGTGTTTCCAAAACCGTACCGCATGCAATGTGTTTTAACGTTCAGAACGATCGTCGGGGCTCTCAAAAAAGCTACACCAGCCAGAAGATAATATTGCCAATAGGTGCGAAAGGTATTTAACGTCAATMAATAGGTTCATTCAAGGATAGCCCTTTGATCCATTGCCACAAATTCCACGTCAGTGTGTTTTTGATACAAGAGAACAATGAGGTGTAGCCTACAAAAGCATATTGACCTGAATACGTGCATTGTATGTAGGCAGTAAAGTGTGACCGCAAATGGTATGTACGCTACTTCAAGGCAAAGTCACAGGCATCTGACACCAAACAGTTGACAGAGACGAACTAGTAGCCTAATGTTTAACTTGTATATGCGCAGTGAGGAGGTCACCATGGTGTTGATGAATCCTGTCATTTCCAAGCTGACCGGTAAACTGGTCGTCCTGGCTAGTGCGTCTCCAAGGAGGCTGGAGATACTCACCAATGTGGTAAGACTGAGGCCTCCTTCCTTACCCTCTTCTTCTTTGATAGGATGAATAAGTGAAAGCAAGGTTTCACTATTGGACATTTGCAATCACCTATCCATGTCATGAAAGTTCAATGACTACTTCCGTTAAGGGAGTAAGAAAGCAAACTTTTTTAAAAAGCCTATTCAAACTGAGCCTCTGAGGTACAGTAATGACATGTAGTATCTGATGGTGACGATGCCTTGTTATTCCATTTGTCACAGGGTTTACGATTTGAGGTTGTCCCATCCTGGTTCAAGGAAACGTTAGACAAGAGGCTGTTCAAAATGCCCCATGAGTATGCTGTGGAGACTGCCAAGCAGAAGGCCCTGGAGGTGGCCAAGAGGATGCCATTTGTCAGTGAAGCCTTTGCTTACTGTTATTATTATTACAATATCATTACCATATTTGTCTGTTAATATTCTTACCTCACTGAAGAAAGTCAATACATACTTTTGAATGTCTGTGGTTTCTTAATTTGTTCTAGAAACACCTGAAAACTCCAGACATTGTGATTGGAGCAGACACTGTTGTTGTAAGCAAAGTCAGCTATATCAATGTCTTCTATCCTTCATATAATAGTGGTTATTATCTCCTTTACACTSTATTGGTTGTCTTCTTTTCTCAGACAGTGGATGGACTGATTCTTGAGAAGCCAGTGGACAAGCAAGATGCATACCGAATGCTTTCAAGGTTTTGAGAGAATTTTGCCTCTGGCTAATTCTGTGTACATTTAAAAAAAATAATAATAACAATAGGAAAACGTAGTTATCCCATTTCATCTTTGTTTTTGTGTTTCTGAACAGGTTGAGTGGTAAAGAACACAGTGTTTTTACCGGAGTGGCGATCATTCTCTGCCATGAGAAAGAAGGTATGCCTTAAACATAAAATGGGTAAAAGGGTAGGTTGGGAAGTTGTCTGCCTTAAAGTTGTACATGTTTATATCATTATATTCAATGGTTCCCTCTCTGATTCAGAGGGGTTGCCGTACTGTACTGTTAAATGGGAAGACACATTTCAGTTGAATGCATTCAGTTTTACAACTGACTAGGTCCCGTTCTTTCCAGGTGAAGAGATTGATTATCAAGTSATTGACTTCTATGAGGAGACTAAGGTGAAGTTTGCAGATCTGTCTGACGATTTACTCTGGGAGTACATCAATAGCGGAGAACCCATGTGAGTTTCACCTCTCTTCTTCTGTTTGCATTACTGGCTATGGTGTAATGCCAATAGATTTTTCTACGTTTAGAACCCAATCTCACCTCTCGCAGAGGCAATTGGGGTCACTTCACTGAATTCAAACCTTGTGAACCCATGGTTTTGTGGACTTTGATACAGCCAACCAGTCCATGTTTGCGTCACTTTAGATAAGGTATGGATTTTGTGTTATAATTTCAGCCTGAAAGAAATAAGTGAGGGTCAATGAGCCTTAGATCAATCATAGAAGCATGTTCTGCTGTGTGGTCTCGTATACCGTGGCCAGTTCTGACACTATGTGGCCCCTCTCTATCGCTCTCTGTCTCTGTGTGTCTCACTGTCTCTCAATTTGTGTGAGACATGTGTGTGTCTCTGTGTGTGTGTATGTTTCTCTGTTTGTGTGTGTGTGTGCATGCGTCTGGGTCTCTGTATGTGTGTGTGTGACAGGGACAAGGCTGGTGGCTATGGTATCCAGGCTCTGGGTGGTATGCTGGTGGAGTATGTACACGGAGACTTCCTGAATGTGGTGGGCTTCCCGCTCAACCAGTTCTGCAAGAAGCTGAGTCTCATCTTCAGCCCCCCAGGCAGCCTGAAACAAAACAGAACCCAGACCAGCCCCCAAGGCAGCCCTGTCGACACGGTCCCTCCAGCCGAGCCAGCCGCCAGCAGCCCCTCAGGCAGCCCAACCCATAACGGCCCTCCGGACAGCCAAGGACAAAACATCCCTTCAGCCAGTACAGCCCAAAATGTCAGTACACATGTCAATGCATTGAAATATGTATTTTGCCCTTAGCAATTATTGCAGAACACTTAATTTGTCATTTGTCAATGTTGGTGTTTTCAATTAATTGTTTTTAATGTGTTACATGGACAATAAAGTTTATTGAATTTAATCCATTTATAATTTATCCCATTCATCCATCCATCAAGGTGAAACAGGAGGAGAGTGGGTGTGGAGAGGGCGAGGTGCCCTGGACGTTGGTTAACAACCTGTCTAAGTGCTCTGAGAACGGGGAGGCTGAGCCCCAGGGCATCAGCGACCCTGCAGCACCAGACTTGACCAGCAGGGGCACCATGCAGATGCAGAATGTGAGGGAGCACGAGACGGAAGACATCAAGGAAAAGTTGAGCAAGATGATCGAGCTCATGGATGGATTTAAAGCCTCAAAGGTATCCTGTGGATGGATATGTATTTACAGATGAAGTCGGAAGTTTACATACACTTAGGTTGGAGTCATTAAAACTTGTTTTTCAAACACTCCACAAATTTCTTGTTAAAAAACTATAGTTTTGGCAAGTCGGTTAGGACATCTACTTTGCGCATGACACAAGTAATTATTCCAACAATTGTTTCCAAACAGATTATTTCACTTATAATTCACTGTATTCCAGTGGGTCAGAAGTTTACATGTACTAAGTTGACTGTGCCTTTAAAKAGCTTGGAAAATTCCAGAAAATGATGTCATGGCTTTAGAAGCTTCCGATAGGCTAATTTACATAATTTGAGTCTATTGGAGGTGTACCTGTGGATGTATTTCAAGGCCTACCTTCAAACTCAGTGCCTTTTTTGCTTGACATCATGGGAAAATCAAAAGAAATCAGCCAAGACTTCAGAAAAAAAAATTGTACACCTCCACAAGTCTGGTTCATCCTTGGGAGCAATTTCCAAATGCCTGAAGGTACCATGTTCATCTGTACAAACACTATGGGACCATGCAGCCGTTATACCGCTCAGGAAGGAGACGCATTCTGTCTCCTTTTTTATTTTTTTTATTTATTTAACCAGGTAGGCTAGTTGAGAACAAGTTCTCATTTGCAACTGCGACCTGGCCAAGATAAAGCATAGCAATTCAACACATACATCAACACAGAGTTACACATGGAATAAACAAAACATACAGTCAATAATACAGTAGAAAAAAAAGAAGAAAAAAAAGTATATATACAAAGTGCAAATGAGGTAAGATAAGGGAGTTAAGGCAATAAATAGGCCATGGTGGCGAAGTAATTACAATATACCAATTAAACACTGCAATGGTAAATGTGCAGAAGATGAATGTGCAAGTAGAGATACTGGGGTACAAAGGAGCAAGATAAATAAATAAATACAGTATGGGGATGAGGTAGATAGATGGGCTGTTTACAGATGGGCTATGTACAGGTGCAATGATCTGTGAGCTGCTCTGACAGCTGGTGCTTAAAGCTAGTGAGGGAGATATGAGTCTCTAGCTTCAGTGATTTTTGCAGTTCTCTCCTAGAGATGAACGTACTTTGGTGCGAAAAGTGCCAATCAGTCCCAGAACAACAGCAAAGGACCTTGTGAAGATGCTTGAGGAAACAGGTACAAAAGTATCTATATCCACAGTAAAACGGGTCCTATATTGACGTAACCTGAAAGGTCGCTTAGCAAGGAAGAAGCCYCTGCTCCAAAACCGCCATAAAAAAGCCAGACTACGGTTTGCAACTGCACATGGGGTCAAAGATTGTACTTTTTGGAGAAATGTCCTCTGGTCTGATGAAACAAAAATAGAACTGTTTGGCCATAATGGCCAACGTTTTGTTTGGAGGAAAAAGGGGGAACATCATCCCGACCGTGAAGCACGGGGGTGCCAGCATCATGTTGTGGGGGTGCTTTGCTGCAGGAGGGACTGGTGCACTTCACAAAATAGATGGCATCATGAGGAGGAAAATTACGTGGAAATATTTAAGCAACATTTCAAGACATCAGTCATGAAGTTAAAGCTTGGTCGCAAATGGGTCTTCCAAATGGACAATGACCCCAAGCATACTTCCAAAGTTGTGGCAAAATGGCATAAGGACAACAAAGGCAAGGTATTGGAGTAGCCATCACAAAGCCCTGACCTCAATCCCAAAAGCGTGTGCGAGCAAGGAGGCCTACAAACCTGGCTCAGTTACACAAGCTCTGTCAGGAGGAATGGGCCAAAATTCACCCAACTTATTGTGGGAAGCTTGTGGAAGGCTACACAAAATGCTTGACCCAAGTAAAATAATTTAAAGGCAATGCTACCAAATACTATTTGAGGGTATGTAAACTTCTGGCCCACTGGGAATGTGATGAAAGAAATAAAAGCAGAAATATATTATTCTCTCTACTATTATTCTGACATTTCACATTCTTAAAATAAAGTGGTGATCCTAACTTTCCTAAAACAAGGACTTTTTACTAGGATTAAATGTCAGGAATTGTGAAAAACTGAGTTTAAATGTATTTGGCTAAGGTGTAMGTAAACTTCCGTCTTCAACTGTATATACTATCACAAAACATTGAGTTCCTTGCTGTTATGTTTTAGTTTTCCATACATCTAGGTTTTATGTTGTTTATGTATTCATGTTCAAGCTGAGGTTGCATGAAGTTTAATTTTAGGCTTATTAATCAAACTACTTTTGCTTGAGGTAGGTTAAACATGATTTGGAGTTTTCTATTGCTCCTCTTTGTTCTCTAGTCTCGCATTGATCGTTTTTCCCTATTGTTTTGTATCCTAGGTGTTGTTCACAGCATCCAAGCTGCGTGTGTTTGACGTGTTAAGGAGCAGTAAGACAGGGGAGCTGCAGGCTGAGGATGTGGCCCAGGGGATCAAAGCATCTTTGAAGGGGACCGAACGCCTGCTGGAGGCCTGCGTCTCTCTGGGACTCCTGCAAAGAACGGGAAAAGGTATACTTCTCACATTGTCTCCCTCTATAATTTGTTTTCTTCTGTTAGACATATTCTTTCTTTTTTCCGAGACATTGTTCATGGCGTCTAAGCTGTGTGTGTCAAGGAGTGATTTATGACATGCCTCCTGACATGCCAATTTCTCCCTAGAGTACGCAAACACAGCGATGTCCAGGCATTTCCTGCTGTCGGACGGTCCCCTCTCTCTGCAGGGGTACATCCAGCACTGTAACGAACTSGTGTGGCCTCTCTTCACCCACCTGGAGACTGCTGTGAGGGAGGGGACCAACCAGCACGAGAAGGCCTTCGGGAAAACCTCTGATAACTTTTTCCAGGTAATAACAATCAAGTTTCATGTCACATTCCAGTTACCTTGGTAATTATTCAGCAGATCAGTCTTGTTCCTGGAGAGCCACAGTACGGCAGCTTTTTGTTCAAGCTTAGCAGAATCAGCTAGTCAAGGTGTGGGAGACGTGTTGATTATTCTATCCAGTTAACACCAGATAGAATGGTTTTGTATTATTGTTTATAAGTAAACAATTGAATATACAAACATTAAGAACACCTACTCCTTCCATGACATAGACTGACCAGGTGAATCCAGGTYAAAGCTATGATCCCTTATTGATGTCATTTATTGAATCCACTTCKATCCTTGTAGATGAAGGGGAGGAGACAGTTTAAAGAATGATTTTTAAGCCTTGAGACATGGATTGTGTATGTGTGCCATCAGAGGGTGAATGGGCAAGACAAAATATTTAAGTGTCTTTGAATGGGGTATGGAGGTAGGGGGTCGGGTGCTCCGGTTTGGGTCAAGAACTGTAACGCTGCTGGGATTTTCACGCTCAACAGTTTCCTGTGTATATCAAGAATGGTCCACCACCCAAAGGACATCCAGCCAACTGTGGGAAGCATTGGAGTCAACATGGGCCAGCATCCCTGTGGAATGCTTTCAACACCTTGTAGAGTCCATGKCCTGGCGTATTGAGGCTGTTCTGAGGGCAAAAGGGGGTGCAACTCAATATTAGGAAASTGTTCCTAATGTTTTGTATTCTAACTGTAGAACTGAGTATTGGAGTGGTAACTGTTTTTGTTTTCGTCCTTGTTGTTCATTGTTATAGGATGCCTACTACAGCAGACATGAAGTGAAGCTGCGATTCATGAAGGCCATGCACAGCATCGCAAAGGTTTCTGGTAGAGACGTGGCGACGGCCTTTGACCTCTCCAAGTATAAGACGGCCTGCGACTTGGGCGGTGAGGTCATAGTAACCTAAACCTCAATTCCATTTAAAATGGCCATCACATTGTATTGCTACAATATTGTAGTAAAATCTCAAATGGCCCTTCCATTATTATCTTCATTGTGATTTACATTACAAAGCCTCTGGCTAGAAGTATGCTCTTAAATAGAGAATCGYGTGTAGCCCATCAGAATCAATCCATACCAATCATCAGTGTTTTACCTATCACCTAGGATGCACTGGGGCCATGGCGTATGAGTTTGCCAAAGCACACCCGGGGTTGTCTGTGACCATGTTCGACTTACCCGAAGTCATTGAGATGAGCGGTCACTTCCGGCCACATGACGCAGATGACAGAGTATCTTTTGTAGCAGGTTTGTTTAATGACTTACAGAGGGTGGAATGGATTTTAGAATACTGTTGTCATCATGGGTAATGTGTTCTGTGGATGCACAATAGCATTTAGCGCCATTTTGATCATGAATTTGTTTTCTGTCAGGGTACATGTCAAATGTAATGAATGTTTTTTATTTTTTATGTCTGAACAGGAGATTTCTTCAAAGATGAGCTTCCCAAGGCAGACGTATACATCCTGGCAAGAATTCTCCACGACTGGTCGGATGAGAAAGTACACATCTTGCTGAGTAAAATTGCGAAAGCATGCAATCCTGGTAAGAGTGAAAAACAATATATTATTTTTGGATTCTGATTTCTGACCCTGATAAGGATAATGATTCACACATTGGCTAGACATTTTTTGTGTATCTTGTGTAAAGAGTTAGCCTGGTCCTATGCTGTATGTGCCAAAGATTGATAATAACAACCATCATGTCAAAGTAAACTTTGAGTCACGCGATGATATGTTCTGTTATGTTGCCCACCCACCAAAGTGTGTAAAAAGCATAAGTTTATTAGGCAGATTAAATAAGTTCTAATGAACTTGAATGAACACAGAGGAGTTGGCTCAAGCCTAAACGGAATGAACCACAAGGTTATAATAACAACGTAGTGTTTTAACAGTGTGCAAGTTGCATGTTAAACTCTTCAAATCAAAAGTGAGAAGCAGAGGGCACACATCATAGACTAGCCTAGGTACCTGACTGTTTCTGCTTTTTAAGAAATACTGTATTATTGCCTTATTAAAAAAATTGACTAGTCCAAATTATGTGTATCATAGTTCAAAATGCCTTTATTGCATATTATGAATGTGACTTTCACATGCTAATGTAAATACTGATTGTATACACAACGTTAAATATGTATGCGTACATCCTGTGTACGCCATATCCGTCCCAGGCTGCTGCGTGCTGGTGAGTGAGATCTTTTTGGATGAGGACAGGAAGGGGCCGAGCAGAGGCCTGCTTCAGGCCCTCAGTATGACKGAGGGGAGACAAAGGAGCGCCTCCGAATACAGCCTCCTACTGAAGAGCCACGGCTTCACCTCAGTGCAAATCAAACACACACACAACCTCCTGGATGCCATCCTGTGTGTRACTGAGTGACTTGGAGACAAACCTTGAAACCAATAAAGAAAATAAATCAATGAAATACCTGCCCAGTCTAGAATCAAACTCTTTCCCCAACCACTAGACACTGAGGCCCTGTTTAAATACTAAAGGTTCACTGATCTGACATGACGCAGGGATGGGTGATTGCAAACTGTGCTTACAGCCATCCTGTCATGTCAGATCAACGATTACTTCAAGAAAGGTAGGAAGGAAGGACTCTTTTTAGAAGTATTCAAACAGGGCCTCACTCCATATTACTTTTACCCATCCATTTCTTGTTGATCTTRAAATGGGTCAGGAAGTGTTAGGGAAATGGGGCTAGGGGTTTATTTTGGATGATAGWTTCTGTGACTGCGGAGCCGCCACCTCCCTTGGCTGTGAGACATGTTACCATTCCCCACAATGACCAAGACAGTTTAATTTGACTTTTAATTCATTATAAAAATGGACCACAGTGTTGTGAATTTCAATGGACCACAGTGAAGGCATTTCTTTCAACCACTGCAATATAGACTCTAGCAGAGGTATGTCTATGCAGCTGACTTTGATCTCACAGTAATCCTTGAAGTCTCTGTCAWTAAGCCAGCCTGGTCACCCMTGATATAAGTCAGTATTCGATGTCCATCCATTTCTGAGGAKGTAGGGAGATGACGTGGAAACCGGCCACTGGTGGCAACAGTGAGTGCCGTTACCTTCAAGTAGGTTTTGGTTTTGCTAGGGCAGGGTTACCCAAACTCGGTCCTCGGGACCCCAAGGGGTGCATGTTTAGTTTTTTGCCCTAGCACTACAAAGCTGACTCAAATAATAAACTAATCATCAAGCTTTGATCATTTTAATCTGCTGTCCCGAGGACCGAGTTTGGGAAACGCTGTACTAAGGGTGTTGGGGATGATGGATGAGCGTAAGCCTATCCCGAACCTTAACCATTTGGAGATAATGCCTGAACTTAACCATAACAATTCAGAGTTAATGCCTAAACTTAACCTTAATCACTTCAAAATGTGATGGTTGGAACAACTAAATTTGARGTTTGAGAAACATGGATTAACTTCTAATTCTGAGACTGAGAACTGGTAGCATAAAACTGTCATGACAGAAAAGACAACCAACATTGTTTAACTGACCACTTTCCCAACATTGTGAGACTTTTGAGACCACCGCAACACTTCGTTGTTTGCCGTTTGACAATTTTCCTGTCTGAATTGTTTCAATAATGAAATAAATATTTTGTCAGAAATAATTCAGCTGTTGTGTTTTTTTTCTCTCTCTGTGTACACTATTTGTCACCATGTGTTTGCAGTATTTCTGCTTTGGCGGGGCTTGTCTGAAATCTGATTTGTCCCCGTGTTTTGAATAACAATGTTGTAATGTTAACATTTCATGTAATGTTAATGCAACTGTGTAGAGCAGTGGTCACCTAATCCTGGTCTCAGAAAGCTATGGTGTGCAGGATTTTACTCCAGCCCAGCACTGTCACACCTGATTAAACTAAGATGAGCTAAGACAAGCTAAACACCTTCTTCACCCGGTTTGAGGAAAACCCAGTGCCACCAACGCGGCCRGCTACCAAGGACTGTGGACTCTCCTTCTCCGTGACCGACGTGAGTAAGACATTTAAGCGTGTTAACCTTCGCAAGGCTACCGGCCCAGACGGCACCCCTAGCCACATCCTCAGAGCATGGGCAGACCAGCTGGCTAGTGTGTTGACGGACATATTCAATCTCTCCCTATCACAGTCTGCTGTCCCCACGTGCTACAAGATGCCCACCATTGTTCCTGTACCCAAGAAAGCAAAGGTAACTGAACTAAATGACTATCGCCCCCTAGAACTCACTTCTGTCATCATGAAGTGCTTTGAGAGACTAGTCAAGGATCATATCACCTCCACCTTACCTGTCACCCTAAACCCACTTCAATTTGCTTACCGCACCAATAGATCCACAGACGATGCAATCGCCGTCACACTGCACATTGCCCTATCTCATCTGGACAAGAGGAATACCTATATAAGAATGCTGTTCATTGACTATAGCTCAGCATTCAACACCATAGTACCCTCCAAGCTCATCATTAAGCTCGAGGCCCTGGGTCTGAACCCCGCCCTGTGCAACTGGGTCTTGACTTCCTGACGGGCTGCCCCCAGGTGGTGAAGGTAGGAAACAACACTTCCACTTCGTTGATCCTCAACACTGGGGCCCTGTGTGTGCTCAGCCCCACTCCTGTACTCCCTGTTCACTCATGACTGTGTGGCCACGCACGCCTCCAACTCAATCATCAATTTGCAGATGACACAACAGTGGTAGGTTTGATTACCAACAATGGCGAAACAGCCTACAGGGAGGAGGTGAGGGCTCGAAGTGTGGTGCCAGGAAAATAATCTCACTCAATGTCAACAGAACAAAGAAGATGATTGTGGACTGCAGGAAGCAGCAGAGGGAGCACCCCCCCCCCCCCCCCCACCATCCACATCGACAGGACCACAGTGGAGAAGGTGGACAGCTTGAAGTTCCTCGGCATACACATCACTGACAAACTGAAATGGTTCACCCACACAGACAGTGTGGTGAAGAAGGCACAATAGCGCTTCTTCAACCTCAGGAGGCTGAAGAAATTTAGCTTGGTGCCTTAAAAACCCTCACAAACTTTTACAGATGCGCAATTGAGAGTACCCTGCCGGGCTGTATCACTGCCAGGTATGGCAACTGCACTGCCCTTAACCGCAGGGCTTTCCAGAGGGTGGTGRGGACCGCAACCACCCGAGCCACTGCCTGTTCACCCCGCTATCATCCAGAAGGTGAGGTCATTACAGGTGCATCAAAGCTGGCACGAGAGACTGAAAAACAGCTTCTATCTCAAGGCCATCAGACTGTTAAACAGCCATCACTAGCACATTAGAGGCTGCTGCCTATCTACATAGACCCGAAATCACTGGCCACTTTAATAAATGGAATACTAGTCACTTTAATAATGTTTACATATTTTGCATTACTCCTCTCATATGTATATACTGTATCTTAGTCTATGCTGCTCTGACATTGCTAATCCATATATTTATATATTCTTAATTCCATTCCTTTACTTAGATTTGTGTGTATTGGGTATATGTGAAATTGTTAGATATTGCTGCACTGCCGGAGCTAGAAATGCAAGCATTTCGCTACACCCGCAATAACATCTGCTAAACACTTGTATGTGACCAATACAATTAGATTTGATATGAGATAGGTCTTGATGATAGGTTTATTGATTGAAACTTTCATTTCACTGTTGAGGTGGAAAGCCTGCACGATGAACAGGTTGGTTTCTGGATAAAGTGATAAAGTACCCAGTCAAGCTCTAAAAAACGGCCTTGTGTTTCGGACCAGAAGGTGCTTTGATCATAGCAGAGAGAGACCATGGTGGGTGGAACCTACACGGATCTCCAGTATCTCAACATGCTGTTCTAGACTGAAGGGGAGGAGAGGGACAGGACCCGATACTTACACCTTCTGTATGGACTAGGGTTTAGGAGCGCATGCATGCAGAGCAGCAGAAACCAACCTTTCATGGATGCCATGATAATGCTTAAATTGTGAAATCAAAGTTTCTATGGATTTTTTTGTTTGTTTCATCAAAACAGATATTTGAATACATGTACACTGAACAGCAATATAGCCGCAACATGGAACAATTTTAAAGATTTTACAGAGTTACAGTTCCTATAAGGAAATCTGTCAATTGCAATACATCCATTAGGCCGTAATCTATGGATAGCACATGAATGGGAATACAGATAGCTTCAAAAAATGTAGGGCCGTGGATCAGTGTCAGATGTGACCACCATTTGCCTCATGCAGCGTGACTCACCTTTGCATAGAGTTGATCAGGCTGTTGATTGTGGCCTGTGGAATGTCGACCCACTCCTCTTCAATGGCAGTGCGAGGTTGCTGAATATTGGCAGGAACTGGAACCCGCTGTCATACACGTCGATCCAGAGCATCCCAAACTTTCACAATGGGTGACATGTCTGGTGAGTGTGCAGGCCATGAAAGAACTGGGACTTTTTCAGCTTCCAGGAATTGTGTACAGATCCTTGCGAATACCACAACAAAGGGCCACAGGATCTTGTCACGGTATTTCTGTGCATTTAAATTGCCATCGATAAAATGCAATTGTGCTCATTGTCCGTAGCTTATGCCTGCCCATACCATAACCCCACCGCCACCATGGGGCACTCTGTTTACAACGTTGACATCAGCAAACCATTCGCCCACACAATGCCATACACGCGGTCTATCATCTGCCTGGTACAGTTCAAACCGGCATTCATCCATGAAGAGCACACTTCTCCAGCGTGCCAGTGGCAATCGAAGGTGAGCATTTGCCCACTGAAGTCGGTTACAATGCCGAACTGCAGTCTGTTCAAAACTTCATGCAGATGAGCTTCCTGGCGGCGGTTTCTGACAGTTTGTGCAGAAATTATTTGGTTGTGCAAACCCACAGTTTTATCAGCTGTCCGGGTGGCTGGTCGCAGACGACCCCGCATGTAAGAAGTGTAGATCCTGGGCTGGCWTGGTTGCAGAGGGTCTACGATTGTGAGGCCGGTTGGAATTATTGCCAAATTCTCTAAAAACGCCGGAGGCGGCTTATGATAGAGAAATTAACATTCAATTATCTGGCAACAGTTCTGATGGACATTCTTGCAGTCATCATGCCAATTGAGTTGTGTGACAAAACTGCACATTTTAGTGTGGCCTTTTATTGTACCTAGCACGGGCTGTTTAATCAGCTTCTTGATATGCCACACCTGTCAGGTGGATGGATTATCTTGGCAAAGGAGAAATGCTCACTAACAGGGATGTAACCAAATTTGTGCACAAAATCTGAGCGAAATAAGCTTTTTGTGCCTTTAGAACATTGTGCCTATAGGGATATTTTATTTCAGCTCATGAAACATGGGACCCACACTTTAGATGTTGCGTTTATATTTTTGMTCAGTGTGTATGTGTGTGTATATATATATACAGTACCAGTCAACAGTTTGGACACACCAACTCATTCCGAGGTTTTTCATTATTTTGACTATTTTCTACATTGTAGAAAAGAGGTGTGCCTTGTTGTTAAAAGTTKATTTGTGGAATTTGTTTCCTTATTGCGTCTGGTATACAGAAGCTAGCCCTATTTGGTAAAAGACAAAGACCGTATTATGTCAAGAACAACTCCAATAAGCAAAGAGAAATGACAGTCCATCATTACTTTAAGACATGAAGGTAAGTCAATCCAGAAAATGTCAAGGGCTTTGAACGTTTCTTCAAGTGCTGTAGCAAAAACCATCAGGCGCTATGATGAAACTGGCTCTCATGAGGACCGCCACAAGAATGGAAGACCCAGAGTTACCTCTGCWGCATAGGATAAGTTCCAGCCTCAGAATTTGCAGCCCAAATAAATGCTTCAGAGTTCAAGTAAAAGACACATCTCAACATCTACTGTTCAGAGGAGACTGCATGAATTAGGCCTTCATGAACAAATTGCTGCAAAGAAAACACTACTAAAGGACACCAATAATAAGAAGAGACTTGCTTGAGCCAAGAAACATGAGCAATGGACATTAGATCGGTGGAAATCTGTCCTTTGGTCTGATGAGTCCAAATTTGAGATTTTTGTTTCCAACCGCCGTGTTTTTTTGAGACGCAGAGTCTGTGAACGAATGATCTCCACATGTGTGGTTCCCACCGTGAAGCATGGAGGAGGAGGTGTGAAGGTGAGGGGGTGCTTTTCTGGTGACACTGTTCAATGGTATTTATATGTTTAAATTAAGGATTAGAATATTCCACCCTGAAACCATATAATTGTTTGAAAATGATTAGAATCATAATATTATTATTAATGATGTGTGTAGTTTTAGTCAGTAAAATTATAATAAATTATGTGTGTAGTTTTAGTCAGAATTAGGGTAAAACAATATATCTGTACATTATGTCTTTATAGTATCTTAAACACAGACTGTATGAGCAAAATTCGGTGCCGAACTTGGCTAGGGGACACAGAGATTTGCGAGAGGGCAGGGAGTACTTCTCACGGTCGCCCTAATCTTTGTCGGCTGGGTAGTGATACAGTATGTGTGTAGAATACCTACTGTTCGTGTGTATGTATGTGCGTATGATATCTACTGTTTGTGTGGAAGTATGTGCGCCGCTATAAAATGGATGTCTTTGTATTGTGGACTTRAGAACGTTCTCGTGAATAAACATTTGACTATTGTAGGCTGGGCCTCTGTCTGTTTTCATTTCAACCAGTATCTTACAAATTCTGGGTTGCAGACTGAGTAGTACATTGAAGTTCAGTTTATGAACATTGAGAACATAATTCTCTTAACACACTGTCAGTGATTTATTTAGAATTCAAGGCACACTTAACCAGCATGGTTACCACAGCATTCTGCAGTGATACTCAATCCCATCTGATTTGCACTTAGTGGGACTATCATTTGTTTTTTAACAGGACAATGACCCAACACACCTCCAGGCTGTGTAAGGGCTATTTGACCAAGAGGAGAGTGATGGAGTGCTGCATCAGATGACCTGGCCTCCACAATCACCCGACCTCAACCCAATTGAGATCATTTGGGATGAGTTGGACCACAGAGTGAAGGAAATGCAGCCAACAAGTGACAGCATATGTGGGAACTCCTTCAAGACTGTTGGAAAAGCATTCCAGGTGAAGCTGGTTGAGAGAATGCCAAGTGTGCAAAACTGCCATCAAGGCAAAGGGTGGCTACTCTGAAGAACKTAAAATATAAAATGTATTTTGATTTGTTTACCACGTTTTGGTTACTACATGATTCCATATGTGTTATTTCATAGCTTCGATTTCTTCACTATTATTCGACAATGTATAAAATAGTGCAAATAAAGAAAATCTCTTGAATGAGTAGGCGTGTCCAAACTTTTGACTGGTACTGTATATGGGCTTACTTCTGTGTGGACTTTTATGACATTTCACACTTTATTTTCTGATATTTACTATACCAAGTATGGGATCCCAAAGGTATATAGACCCATGTAGCTGTTTTGTTGCTGAGTAGTGAGGCATTTAGTGCACCCCATATTTTACCCACACGAGGGCAGTGTTGGCCAATAAACAGCAACGTGGATATTTTAGAGTTAAAGTGACGCTACACCAATATACAGTATGTCTTCACCAATATAGTGCTATTTTTCTCTGTGCAAAAAATGTAAACCTCAAAAGGAACTACAGGAGCAAATTCTTATGGTTAACAGTAAATCATTTGTATCCCTTTTTGTGGTATCCAATTGGTAGTTACAGTCTTGTCCCATCGCTGCAGCTCCCGTACGGACTCGGGAGAGGCGAAGGTCGAGAGCTGTGCGTCCTCGGAAACACAACCCAGCCAAGCCGCACTGCTTCTTGACACAATGCCCGCTTTACCCGGAAACCAGCTGAACCAAAGTGTCAGAGGAAACGCGGTACACCTGGCGACCGTGTCAGCATGCATGCGCCTGGCCCGCCACAGGAGTTGCTAGAGCGAGATGGGACAAGGACATCCCTGCCGGCCAAACCCTCCCCTAACCCGGGTGACTCTGGGCCAGTTGTGTGCCATCTCCCGGTTGCAGCCAGCTGCGACAGAGCCTTTTATTTCTTTATTTAATTTAACTAGCCATGTCAGTTAAGAACAAATTCTTATTTACAATGACGGCCTACACCAGCCAATCCTGGACGACACTGGACCAATTGTGCGCCGCCCTATGGGACTCCCAATCACAGCCAGTTGTGATACAGTCTGGATTTGAACCAGGGTGTCTGTAGTGACGCCTCAAGCACTAAGATGCTGTGCCTTAGACCGCTGCGCCACTCTGGAGCCTGGACTCAAAAAAATCTACATTTTGAGATTGTCTGTCTACTCCRATTTTGTTTAATTGTTGTCCAACTAAGAAATTGCTATTCTGAAAGAAAGTCTATGCTGTAGAGTTATATTATGTCTTACTATATTGTGCTATTTTTCAGAGTTGACAGAACTATCAATTCAAATAAATGTGTGATAATAAATTATCGTAAAAATTGTTGATCAAGTACAGTATCACTGCTATTCATGTGTGCTTTTAGACAATCAATTTGTTAATTGTCTAATTCTTTAAAATGGAACAAAAAGGCACCTACAGTTGAAGTCGGAAGTTTACATACACCTTAGCCAAATACATTTAAACTCAGTTTTTCACAATTCCTGACATTTAATCCTTGTAAAAATCCCCTGTCTTACATCAGTTACGATCACCACTTTATTTTAAGAATGTGAAATGTCAGAATAATAGTAGAGAGAATGATTTATTTCAGCTTTTATTTCTTTCATCACATTCCCAGTGGGTCAGAAGTTTACATACACTCAATTAGTATTTGGTAGCGTTGCCTTTAACATTTTTAACTTGTTTAACTCAAATGTTTTGTGTGGCCTTCCACAAGCTTCCCACAATAAGTTGGGTGAATTTTGGCCCATTCCTCCTGACAGAGCTGGTGTAACCGAGTCAGGTTAGTAGTCCTCCTTGCTCGCACACGCTTTTTCAGTTCTGCCCACAAATCTTCTATAGGATTGATATCAGGGCTTTGTGATGGCCACTCCAATAGCTTGACCCTGTTGTCCTTAAGCCATTTTACCACAACTTTGGAAGTATGCTTGGGGTCATTGTTGATTTGGAAGTGTCACGATCGTCTTGACTTTGAATGGAGGACCAAAACGCAGCGTGTGAAAAATAAGACATCTTCTTTTAATGAAGGAAAAAACAAACACTTACAAAATGAACAAAACAACCYATCGTGAAGCTAAGAAGAACTAAGTGCACACATGCAACATAGAACATCGACAATTACCCACAAACACCTAAAGCCTATGGCTGCCTTAAATATGGCTCCCAATCAGAGACAACAATAACCAGCTGTCTCTGATTGAGAACCAAATCAGGCAACCATAGACTTTCCTAAACACCTACACTGAACACAACCCCATACATACTACAAAKCCCCCTAAACAATACACACACCCTAAACTAGACAAACACACAAACATCCCCCATGTCACACCCTGACCTAACTAAACTAATCAAGAAAATATATATAACAAAGGCCAAGGTGTGACAGGAAGACCCATTTGCGACCAAGCTTTAACTTCTTGACTGATGTCTTGAGATGTTGCTTCAATATATTCACATAATTATCCTCCCTCATGAAGTCATCTATTTTGTGAAGTGCACCAGTCCTTCCTGCAGCAAAGCACCCGCACAACATGATGCAGCCACCCCCGTGCTTCACAGTTGGGATGGTGTTCTTCGGCTTGCAAGCATCCCCCTTTTTCCTTCAAACATAACGATGGTCATTATGGCCAAACAGTTCTATTTTTGTTTCATCAGATCAGGGGACATTTCTCCAAAAAGTACAATATTTGACCCCATGTGCAGTTGCAAACCGTAGTCTGCCTTTTTTATGGCGGCTTTGGAGCAGTGGCTTCTTCCTTGCTGAGCGGCTTTTCAGGTTATGTCGATATATAGGACTCGTTTTACTGTGGATATAGATACTTTTGTACCCGTTTCCTCCAGCATCTTCACAAGGTCCTTTGCTGTTGTTCTGGGATTGATTTGCACTTTTTGCACCAAAGTACGTTAATCTCTAGGAGACAGAACGCTTTTCCTTCCTGAGCAGTATGACGGCTTTATGGTCCCATGGTGTTTATACTTGCGTTTTATTGTTTGTACAAATGAACGTGGCATTTGAAAATTGCTTCCAAGGATGAACCAGACTTGTGGAGGTCTACTTTTCTTTTTCTGAGGTCTTGGCTGATTTATTTTGTTTTTCCCGCAATGTCAAGCAAATAGGCACTGAGTTTGAAGGTAGACCTTGAAATACATTCACAGGTACACCTCTAATTGATTTAAATGATGTGAATTAGCCTATCAGAAGCTTCTAAAGCCATTACATAATTTTCTGGAATTTTCCAAGCTGTTTAAAGGCACAGTCAACTTAATGTATGTAAACTTCTGACCCACTGGAATTGTGATACAGTGAATTATAAGTGGAATAATCTGTCTGTAAACAATTGTTGGAAAAATTACTTGTGTCATGCACAAAGTAGATGTCCTAACCGACTTTCCAAAACTATTGATTGTTAACAAGAAATTTGTGGAGTGGTTGAAAACGAGTTTTAATGACTCCAACCTAAGTGTATGTAAACTTCTGAATTCAACTGTAAATAATTACTGACTAGACCACTACTTCAGCAAACAATGAGTATAAGTGAGATGATAACTAGCTCCTCAACATTTAATTTGCACAATTGTTCAAATTAGGAAGAGTTTAATTAATTTGTTTCAAAGATAGAAGAAAAAATAACAGGAGTGCTTCTACCAGTTTGAAATAACAATGGAGACTTGCTGAAGTCTTGTTAATGTGTATCTCTCAGGTTGGACAGAGGAGGAATATTGAGGGAAAGAACTGTATGTGTGGACCGTGTGATCATAAACGTATATCGGCAGGTTTAAGGGGACAGAGGACCATTTTCACAACCTGCCTGGATCCTGTCTGCCACCAAAGATAATGTATCAACTTTCGACAAGAATTACATGTTTTATAATAATAACTAATAAGACAAAATGTCTGAAACATGCCAAGATTTGTAATTAGTGACATTTTCTTTGTGAACAATTAGATTTTATTCATTTTTATTTCACCTTTTTTTAACCAGATAGGCCAGTTGAGAACAAGTTTTCATTTACAACTGCGACCTGGACAAGATAAAGCAAAGCAGTGCGACAAAAACAACAGCACGGAGTTACACATGGAGTAAACAAACATACAGTCAATAACACAATAGAAAAATCTATACAGTGTGTGCAAATAAAGTAAATAATTATGTTCCATGTACAGTATCACAACTTAATTTGTGTAAAACGCTCAGAGCCCTTCTCAATTCACTCACTCACTCACCCACTCATTCACTCACCCACTCATTCACTCACCCATGTAGGATGGAATATGTGAAAAATAGAACAGAGTAAATGGAGAGAATTGAGTGTTCATTTTGATATTATCTCATTAGATAACATTGTATTTGGAAAACCTCATCATAGTCAAACAGACAACTGGAGATTTCCTCTCTTACCTTTCCTTAAAGATGATGTCAGTTAGTCAGACCTACAGTAGGGGAGGGGACTTTCCGTTTCTTTCCATGCTGAAATGGTTGGAGACGGGCCTTCATCTGACCCACTGAGGGCCCCTTTCTTGTTATTTTGGATCTCTCACGGGGGCAATCTCAGCTAGCAGCAAGGACCGACTTGGTATCATCTCCACTCATTCACACACACACAACACACACACACACACACACACACCACACACACACACACACACCACACACACACACACACACACACACACACACACACCACACACACACACACACACACACACACACACACACACAACACAGCAACATGTTCACGTGACTTCAACATACAGAGCTTGCATGTTGTGGTGGAGAGAAGTGTGTGTGTGTTAGGTGTGTTTTGATTTACAGTGCCTTCAGAAAGTATTCACACCCCTTGACTTTTTCAACATTTTGTTGGATTACAAAGTTTGACTAAAATGGATTTGTCATTTTTTTGTCAGCAATCTACACACAATACCATGTCATGTGAAAGTGGAAGAAAAATTCTAACATTTGTCAAAATGTTATGAAAAATAAAACACTAATATATCTTCATTAGTTAAGTATTCAACACCCCTGAGTCAGTACATTTTAGAATCACCCTTGGCAGCGATAACAGCTGTGAGTCTTTGTGGGTAAGTCTGTAAGAGCTTTCCCAAACTTGGATTGTGCAACATTCGGCCATCATTATTTTCAAAACCAACCCTTTTCAGGTCTTGCCATAGATTTTCAAGCAGATTTAAGTCAAAACTGTAACAGGAACATTCACTGTGTTCTTGGTAAGCAACTCAAGTGTAGATTTGGCTTGTGTTTTAGGTTATTGTCCTGCTGGATGGTGAATTAATCTCCCATTGTCTGGCGGAAAGCAAACTGTACCAGGTTTTCCTCTAGGATTTTGCCTGTGCTCAGCTCCATTCCATTTCTTTTTATCCTGAAAAACTCCCCAATCCTTAAGGATTACAAGCATACCCATAACATGATTTAGCCACCACTATGCTTGAAAATATGGAGAGTGGTATTCAGTATTGTGTTGTATTGGATTTGCCCCCAAACATAACACTTTCTATTTAGGACAAAAAGAGAATTGCTTTGCCATATGTTTTGCGGTATTACTTTAGTGCCTTGTTGCAAACAGAGTGCATGTTTTTATTCTGTACATGTTTTGGAATATTTTTATTCTGTGCATGCTTCCTTCTTTTCAATTATGTTAGTATTGTGGAGTAACTACAATGTTGTTGATCCATCCTCAGTTTTCCCCTAACACAGCCATTAAACTCCTAAAGTCACCATTGGCCTCATGATGACATTTCTTTACGGTTTCCTTCCTTTCGGCAACTGAGACGCCTGTATCTTTGTAGTGAATGGTTTTATGATACCCTATCCTTAGTGTAATTAATAACTTTACCATGCTCAAAGGGATATTCAGTGTCTGCTTAAAAAAAAGACTTCTACCAATAAGTGCCCTTTGCGAGGCATTGGAAAACCTCTGTGGTTTTTGTAGTTGAACCTGTGTTTGAAATTCCCTGCTCGACTGAGGGACCTTACAGAATATTTTATGTGTGGGGTACAGAGATGAGGTAGTCATTCAAAAAATAATGTTAAACACTATTATTGCACACAAAGTCCAAATGTTCAGCTTTTCATTTTTTATTAATTTGTAAAAATTCGAAAACATACATTCTACTTTGACATTGTGGTATTGTGTGACAAAAGTCAGTGACAAAAAATATCTTAAATTCAGGCTGTAACACAACAAAATGTGGAAAAAGTCAAAGGGTGTGACTGCTTTCTGAAAGCACTGTATTTCTTAAATTGTGCTTTCAATATAATCACCTGTTTTACCCCTCATTATTTTGGGCATTGATTCATTGCTGTCACTTCGACTGTCGGATGGAAAATGAAAATAGTTGTCTTTTAGTATTTGGGCCAATTGGTTTATATTTTCAGAGCTTTAATTGGAACATGTTTTATCGTTTTCATACCGCTTCACATACCCCCTTTGCCTTAACCACACAATAAACATATTGAACGCTCTACTAACCTACATCAATTGACTTAGAAACTGCTAAGTTATTTATGTAGCCTGATAGTAACATTAATTACCCATACATCACAATTACATTTTTTGAAAATGGAATACAGAAATATCTCATTTACATAAGTAGTCAAACCTGAGTCAATACTTTGTAGAAGCACCTTTGGTGGCGATTACAGCTTTGAGTCATCATGGGTATGTCTGTATCAGCTTTGCACATCGGGATTTGGTGATTTTCTCCCATTCTTTGCAGATTTTCTCAAGTTCTGTTAAGTTAGATGGGGAGCGGCAGTGAACAGCAATCTTCAAGTCGTTACACAGATTTTCAATGGGATTCAAGTCTGGGCTTTGGCTGGGCCCCTTAAGGACTTTCACATTCTTGTTCTGTGTTGCTTTGGCTGTATCCTTGGGGCCATTGTCCTGTTGGAATGTAAATCTTTGCCCCATTCTAATGTCGTTTTCACTCTGAAGCAGGTTCTCATTAAGGATTTGCCTGTATTTGGCTCCATTCGTTGTTCCCTCTATCCTTACCAGTCTACCAGTCCCTGCTGCACTGATGCTGCCCCCACCATGCTTCATGGTAGGGATGGTGTTAGACTGGTGATGAGCTGTGCCTGTTTTTTCCCCCAGACATAGTGCTTTGCAGTAAAATGTTTGTCTCATCAGATCACAGAACATTTTGCCTTATGCTCTGAGTCTTTCATGTGCCTTTTTGCAAACTCCAGGCATGCTGTCATGTGCCTTTTTCTCAGGAGTGGCTTCCGTCTGGCCATTCTCCCATAAATGTCAGATTTGTAAAGTACTGTAGAGATTGTTGTCCTTCTGTTCTCCAATCTCACCAAGGAACTCTGTAGTTCTGTCAGAGAGGTCATTGGGTTCTTGGTCACCCTGACCAAGGTCCTTCTTGTCCGGTTGTTCAGTTTGGTCGGATGGTCCGCTCTAGGCAGTCTGGGTAGTTTCATATTTTTTAAATGATAAGACCACTGTGCTCTTGGAAACTTTCAACACACTAGAAATGGTTTCATACCCTTCCCCAGATATATGCCTTATCACAATTCTGTCTTGGAGATCTACGGACAGTTCCTTGGACTTCATAGTATAGTTTCTGCTCTAACATGCACTGTCAACTGTGGGACCTTATATAGACAGGTGTGTTTCTTTCCAAATGTTATTTTTATTTGATTTTACCGTTACTTTACCAGGTAAGTTGAATGAGAACACATTCTCATTAACAGCAACGGCCTGGGGAACAGTTACAGGGGAGAGGAGGGGGATGAATGAGCCAATTATACTGTAAATCATGTCCAAACAATTGAATTGGCCACAGGTTGACTCCACTCCAATCCACTACTCCGATGTAGTGACATCTCAAGAAGGACCAATAGCAATGCGGTGTGAATACTTATGTAAATGAGATATTTCTGTATTTAATTTTCAATTCATTTGTTAACCTTTCTAAAAACATGTTTTCACTTTGTCATTATGTGGTATTGTGTGGAGATTGGTCAGAAAAGGGGGTATGTTAAGCGGTATGAATACTTTCTGAAGGCACTGTATCATTAGTCTTTTTCTCTGGATATTTTGCCAAAAATGTAAGTCCTCCCCCAATAACGGAAGGAAACACAGCAACAGATATGACTTGTTTTATACTTGCTCTAGGCCTTTTTGTTCTCTCTTTTTTTTGACGTGTATTTTAACTCGAGCTCCGTCTTGTCTGCTGAGAGGAACCTGTGGTCTGGGTTGTGGTTGACAGCTGGGGAACTATTACACTAAACAAAAGTTGTCATGACGTCACTGTTCCCATGACAGTGAGTGTAATCTGATCTCGATCAAAGATGGTGAATTTMACTGTGTATGCGGAGAACTACATCAATAGGCAACAATATTCTGCTTTTCAAATCTATAGTTACATGTATGAACAGCATTCTTTTATTACATCTGGCAGGATGTGATTTCATTTTCAAATAGTTCACAAGGACATTCGTAACCCTGTGTCACCTTATACCACAAAACAAATAGACAACTTAGCCTATGTGGCTTGTGTTGAGTAGATATTTATGTTGGCTACGAAGTGCACCGTGCATCTGTTTTTGTACAAGTGCAAGTGAAGTTGGTGGCTCTCAGTCACAGATAACAGAATGCTGCTGGTTAAAACAGACGAGGCAGTAGCTCTCTCTCGCTGTGATACGTTGACCCCTGCTCTTAACCCCTATACTATTCTTAACCCCCACCCCACCCAGAGAACAACTTATAAATCTCCTGCTGGTCCCACGGCAAATGCCTTGACTTTATTGTTCTGTTATCTCTTATCCTGCCAAAGCTTTGATTCATTTTCTCTTTCACCCTTTTAGCTAAACATATCATGTGAATTTGGAACTTTGTTCCTGACAGGGCCTGTCTTACCTTGCTCTCACCACAGGCTCCAATCTCTTCCCAGAGGATGCATGCAGTGGAGGAGGAGAGGAATTCTGCGGGATTCAAAGACTTTGCCTATCCTCTCCGGTTTCTTTCTTTGACTCTTTACTTTCCTTCCCCCTCCCCACGTTGACCTGTTCTGTCTGTGAGTGTCTGACGCCTCTCATCCCGAACCCACAGCCCAGCCCAGGAGTACCATGAGTAGAGAGTCAAGGCTGAGGAACTGCAGTCCTGGTGTGCAGGCTTTTGTTCCAGCCTAGCTCTTAATTGTTTTCAACTTGATTGAGATCTTTTTGGACGATTATGATTAGTTTATTATTTGAGACAGGTGTGCTGAACTGGAGAAAAAAAAAGTTGGGTATTTTAAATTGTCACAATTGTTTGTATAGGCTACTGTTTTGGTTTTGGTTTGGATTCACGGTCCAGTGTGGGAACTAAGAGTAGCCAGTGAGTGTGTAATAGAAAGTGCAGCGTGCAAGGAAGGTCCCAGGGTTCCGGTCAGGAAGCACGCTTTCCACTGCATCTACAGGCTAGCTCCTGTATTGCAGTTCAGCTGAAATCTAGCCCAAAAAGGCAATTCCCATAGATGACCCCAGAGAAGTCAAATTTGAAAATTTGTTACAGCAACACAGATCTACATATCCTCAACACTACCAAACAGAAGTTAAATGCACAGAAGTCAAATGCTAAGTACATGCATTAACACAGCAGGCACATTTCCAGACCACATTCAAATGTCACGATTGATATGACTAGAGCACTGCGACAGACCTGTAGCCCCCATCCTACAGAGAGAGAGAGAGAGAAATAGAGCTTGGCTATCATCTCTGTCTTCCCCCCTCTTCCTCCTCCTAATACTGGGGACAGCTTCTAAGTAATGTTGTTGCCTGGCTGAGGTGAGATGTTCACAGAACTGTCTGATGGGCCGTGGAGATAAACGGTACACACTCAGCCTCCTGCATGTCACAGAGTCAACTGTAATTAGTGGCTGTGGAAACTGTGGGGAAATGTTTTTATTAGACAAAACTAAAAAAAAAACACATGCAATGCATTTAAAAATCCTTGAGGATAACACAAAAACATTTTAAAAATGTATTTCCATTGTTGTCTTCTTGTTGATTTGATCACGAGCGCCTTTGGAAACTTTTGGCGTCCATCAGTGTGTTGATGGCTTGATTGAGAATGGGTGGCCAGGGTGAACATGCATTGTGTTATCAGTCATGGAACAAAAAATCAGAATTGAAAACATTTAAGGGCTTTTGAAGAGGATAAGGATGATTTTTATGTCGATGTATGATTACTATCATACTCATTCACATTAGGATAAAAATGCCTTAGTGATTTTACAGCTTTGAGCACAATTGTAGGTAGCATCTGCTTGTGCAGCCATATCACAGTGGTGTTGTCCGAAATCTGTCTTGCCTACTACTTATTTAAACTGCATACTGTGTATTAATCGTACTACATACTATTTAGAACATACTGTTTAGTAAAAACGTATGCAGTAAGCAACAAATACTAACATACTACTCATCCATACTGAGAAGGTGTCACCTGAATGTGCAATCGCGCTTGTTCCCAGTGCTTCATTTGAGCTGGATCCTGCACCTGTTTCTTTCCAGAACCTATTTGAGATTCACTTTTTATGATCTCTCTATGCTGTGATAGACGTGAGCCTACAATTCTCATCTCTACAGCGTTGCACTTCATCATTTATTTCCTTATAGAATCATAGCCGCGGGCAGGGTTCTGGAGGAGCTGCAGCACCCGGGATAAATTGAAATACATTTGCTAAAGTTATAGAGTTACTGCTGTCTGTTCAGAAAGAAATGAAATCATTTTGAATAGCCTACTACATCATGAAAATGCCTATAATTAGCCACAGAGGATCAATAGCTTCTTAAAAAATTGCCTAGCTGTGAATTCGATCATTTGTGTGGTTTTAAAAAAGATTCTGCCGAAGTCTCCAGTTATGTCAAATGACATACAATTGCATGAAATGCGTTCACAAAAGGCCACATTTTCCCCAGACTATGCCAATGCAATGATATGCATGCAGTGCCTTATTATAAAGGTGATTTCTTTCCCCTTCATGTGATCCGGTACCTCAGTGTTCCCCAAGTCACACCCCTCTTGCGCTCACTTTTTGATCCGACACCTCCCAATTTACAAAATGAAGCACTGTTGTTCCCCACCATTCATACATTTTTGTAGAGTGCATCCCCTATTCTAGTTATCAGCTGTTGTCGGACATAAAGATAGAACAATTCTCTCCCTCAATAGTGTGCATCGAATTCTATTAGATGAAAAAACAAAATGAGTATGACATCCTGGCATTTAATTTCATGTATACTTGCTTTTCTAAATTTCACATACTATAAAACTATATTTTTTCCTCAAACGGCCTACTATTTGGGTATTCAGACACGGCTYATGTTTGTTTCTGCGGTCCCAGTATTTTGTCTAACCAGATTTTTAAAAATCACACAATCAGCTTGTTTTAATTAACATCTATCTGAAATACCCCCCAAAAACAAGATTTACTCAGACTGCATATATATGAGGTTGTACAAAAATGTAATCTTAGCATATCTATAATCTTGTTCCCAGACTCACTTCCGCCCCAATTGCGAGGAGAAACTGGTGGACCAATGCGTCACACTTGGCCTTTGTTAGCCAATAAGAAAGACGTGTGAAACTCCTGCCATGATAGGAATTGGTTTAATCGGCTTAATCTACCAACCAATCATATCCCACAACACCTTCCCTCACTTGTATTGTACACCTCTGTCATAACGGTTCAACATCTTGGCAATAAAGATATTGTGTTTGTAACTCTTATTGGGATAGTTTTCCCCACAAGCGCGACACACATCGACCTCAGATTTTAAGGGTGTAGTCATTCTTCTCCTCAGTGAAGCCATAGCTAGCTATGGTAGGGCCTGTAGTTTTTTCTCTCTTTGAGGCCAGGGGGAATGCTTTTGCTAGCACACCACAAGTTCCTGAACCAAGCCTTGCAGTCATTTGATTAGCAAAAGGTAAATGATAACAAATACTTTACTCAGTAGGTTTCCTCCCATAACATTCTATGGTCACTCCCACTGAGGCCAACTTAGAATGGTTGATGTCCCAGGCAAATATGCCCTGTGCGCAATAGCCTAGGAACAAGGTTAGCATATGTGTGGTTTAGAGCTATGGAGGGCGATATCTCTCATATCAGTGGTGCTGTGATGGAGAGCAAACTTTTCACTCGCAGACTGTCCAGTCTGCTCAGGTAGATTACTGGACCACATCTAACAGATAAAGACACACACACACACACACACACACACACACACACACACACACACCACCACACACACACACACACACACACACACACACACACACACACACCACACACACACACACACACACACACACACACACACACACACACACACACACACACACACCACACACACACACCACACACACACACACACACACACACACACACACACACACACACACACATCTCATAGGAGATAAGAAAACAAGCATACATTTTTGTCAAGAAAATTCATATTGAGGTGAATTTACGCAAGACGACCCAAGAGTCACTTTAATGGGAGCAGATACATGTATTATAATATTCTGTACACCAAACTCAGACAGTATCTACACCTTCGCCATTCAGCTATGTGATTGAACATCTTGAGAGCAGAAGTAAGGGGAGCTTTGATACAACAAAGCGTCAATATAAAATCAAAATGGTTTGCGTCCTATCCCTTTGACCCCTAATTTTGAGGGGACATTTTGCCCCTAATACTGGTATTTGTGAGCGAAGAAGAGAGCCTCGTCACACGTCGAATCACTGCAGGGTTATTGTGCCTTTGTTTACCTCTAACACTAACACATTTTCCCCCTACTACCAGCCTTTGGTGGGGGGTAACAAGGTGGGCATCAAGTATCTGGGGAGTCCCCTGTGTGTGGGCACGGATGCCCTTTTATAGGCAGAAGAGCAGGAATACACTGTCGCATCATGGGTACTGCAGGAAGGCAGTGGGAGGCATGAGGAAAGATTAAATATGACACTTGACTGGTGAGGCATCATACGTCAGAATATGAGCCACCTCTSAGTTAGGTGGAGGTGTCTTGATGTGGTTGACACTGACTTCAGTAGCTGAGACTGTGTCCTTCTGTGGGGACTAGTGACAGTAGCTCAGATTTMAAGAGTGTGTGTTTGTATCACAGAGAGTTTTTCTAGGAGTAGAGGGCAGGTGCGTTCACGTGTTTGTGCCTGCATACAGAGGGGTCAGGAGTGTGTATCTGCAGAGTAAGGGGGGCAGGTGTGTGTGTGTGGAGTMTTGTGTATGTGTAGGGAGATTTTTTAGGGTAGCATGCCATGTGTACCAGTGCTCTCTTCGTTTGGCTCTTGTCTATGCTGGTGCTCTGCTCCGAAGCCAGGAAAGACCATCCAAAGAAGACCAAAGAAAGAAGAATATTATTAGATCATCAAAAGTCCATTATAGACGGTAAGAGGGGCTTTACTGTAAATTATCAGGTTACCATTGATAATTAGCATTTTATGATGTAATTACATGTAAATATTCACACATTGGTGCCAGTCTATACTGTGCCATGGTAAGAATCAGCTATGGTCTTTAGGAATTTGGTGCACAATAGTTAACACACAATTAGTTAACTGCAAAATATATTTGCCACAGCAAACCATCTCCAAACAAAATACACAAGTCTGTTTTCCAAAGCTCTTTAGGAGTACCTTTCCCCCTCTAGTTTATGATCGCGGATTGCATACCTGGGCTCAAATAGCATACAGTTTCTTTCAAATACTGTATCTTTGCTGTGCTTGATTGAGCTTGCCTGGCGCAATGGAATCAATGTAATAGTACCAAAAGTGCAAGGCTCAACACACTCAAAGTATTTGAAAGAGAACAAATAATATTTGCACTTATCAGAAATGTATGTCAAAGCAGAGTTCTAGGATCCCAAGGCAAACACAGCCACAGAGACAGGTGTGTACAATGAAAAAGGTTATTTATTAAAGGTTCATGATGACAAAGTGACAACCCACTGGGCACAGACATCATTGTAATGTCTAGTTTTGATTTACATTTGGTTGAGTTGTCAAGGAACGTGAATTCAATATGAAATCAACAACAAAAAAATCACCATGTCTTTAGATTTTGGTTAAAAGTTGGGTGAAAAAAAATCAGAATTTCCCTTATGTTAGTGGTAGTGGKTCTCTACTCTGAATAGCTTGTTCCATCTCATCCCACAGATGATCAATTAGATTGAGATATGGTAACCTGGCAGGTCACTGCAGTAAGCTGAATTCACTGACATGGGGCATTATCCTGCTGAAAAAAATCTATTTGCAGATGGATACACTGCTGCCATGACGGGATGCACCTGATTGGCAATGATTTTCAGATATCCTGTGGCATTCAAAACGTTGCTCCACTTTTATCAAGGGCCCAATGTGTGCCATGAAAACACACCCCACGCCATCACACCACCACCACCGCCACCCTGCAATGTTGACACGTGGCATGATGTATGCACTCATGTGGTTTTGGTATGGAGATACTCTAGTCATCACATCAGCGTGAAACAGCAGGAACCGCGATTCATCAGACGAGGCAATGTTTTTCCAATTCTCCAGTGTCCAACGTTTTCGTTCGTTAGCCCACTGCAACCGCAATTTCATTGATTTTTGCTGGAAGTGGAAATRTGTAAAGTCGTCGGCTGCCATACCCTATTCAAGTCAAGGTACGATGAGTTGTGCATTCTTTTATGGGTCTTTGGGCAACAGTGATGTACTGGACTGTCAGTTGACTGTCTGTAGCCCGTCTGTTTCTCTGCACAATGTGTCAGCCTCCTTTCATCATTGACCCGCTTTTGACCCCTGGCCTGCCGTCGGCTGGATGTCCTTTGTGTGGTGGACCATTCTTGATACACACGGGAAACTGTTGAAAAAGCCAGCAGCACCTGGCACCTACTACCATACCCTGTTCAAAGGCCCCTACATCGTTTGTCATGCCCATTCACCCTCTGAATGGCGCACATCCACAATCCATGTCTCAAATGTCTCAAGGCTTAAAAATCCTGTCTCCTCCCCTTCAGCTACACTGATTGAAGTGGATTTAACAGGTGACATCAAGAAGGGATCACCTTTTATCTGGATTCACCTGGTGAATCTACGTCTATGTCATGGAAAGAGCATTCCTAATGGTTTTGTACACTCCGTTTACTGTACCAGTCAAAAGTTTTTCTTTATTTTTTACTATTTTCTACATTGTAGAATAATAGTGAAGACATCAAAACTATGAAACAACACATGGAATCATGTAGTAACCAAAAAAAGTGTTAAACAAATCATTCCCCCCCCCGATTCTTCAAAGTATCCACCATTTGCCTTGATGACAGCTTTGCACATTCTTGGCCAACTCATGCCAAACCATCTTTGTTGGGTTGAGGTCGCGTGATTGTGGAGGCCAGGTCATAATTGAAATGCATTCCAGGCGACTACCTCATGAAGCTGGTTGAGAGAATGCCAAGAGTGTGCAAAGCTTTCATCAAGGCAAAGGATGGCTACTTTGAAGAATCTCAAATATAAAATGTATTTTGATTTGTTTAACACTTTTTTGATTACTATATGATTCCATGTGTTATTTCATAGTTTTGATGTCTTCACTATTATTCTACAATGTAGAAAATATAAAAAATTAAGAAAAACCTTGGAATGAGTAGGTGTGTCCAAACCTTTGACTATCAAAGCTAGAAGTTTGGTCTTATTTGGCCCCCCAAGTTTAAGAACTGTCATTGTTGGACATAAAAGACTGTAAAACACCAGGAATTCAGCTCCAATTGATTTTATTTTCGGAAATCTCTTCCCAAGTATTCCCACGCATAGTAGAGAGACACTTGATTGTATTCAAATGAAAGCAAGGTTTGAAATGATTATGTTTTAGTTAAAAGGCTAGGCGTCCCGCTAGCGGGACAACTTCCGGTGAAACTGGAGGGCGAGCAATTCAAATATATAATCATAAAAATTATGGATATTAAACATTTAGGTACATACAAGTGTCTTATATCGGTTGAAAGCTTAAATTCTTGTTAATCTAACTGCACAGTCCGATGTACAGTAGCCATTACTGCGAAAGCATTCCATGCGATTGTTTGAGGACGGCGCCACACATCAAATATTTTTCCACCGGCACAGGTTTCATAAATTCACAAATAGCGATTAAATATTCAAACAGCTACAACTGTATATGTATGTCCACATCAAGTCTTCCCTTCAGTTGGGCTTGGGGATGGAACGTCTGTTGAACATCTGAGCTTGTGGTCGTTTTGGGGGGAAGGGTGGGGAGTGTGTATGAGTGTGGTGTGTGTGTATCCGACATCTGTTGCTATGGGGTAATGATGTTAGGATGAATCACAATAGTTGTTCGCCAAAATAATAATTGCTTTCCAAAATGTAATTTTTGTAATGGCAATCCTGGTTTTAGGTAACAACTCTTTCATARGAACTGCCTATATTATTATGCATATCATATGTTAATTGTAGAAATAGATTAACCTTTCTAGAGCAGGCGTTCTGCTAGCGGAACCCCTCGACAACATTCCGCTGAAAAGGCAGCGTGGGAAATTCAAAAATATATTTTTTAAATATGTAACTTTCACACATTAACAAGTCCAATACAGCAAATGAAAGATACACTTCTTGTTAACTTCTTATGGCTGCAGCCCGGCGTCGGTACACCTATGACAACAGCCACTTCAAGTGCAGGGCGCGAAATTCAAAAGATATATATTTTTTAAATATTTAACTTTCACACATTAACAAGTCCAATACAGCTAATGAAAGATACACATCTTGTGAATCCAGCCAACATGTCCGATTTTTTAAATGTTTTACAGGGAAAACACCACGTATATTTATGTTAGCTCACCAACAAATAGAAAAAAGCACAGACATTTTTCACAGCACAGGTAGCATGTACAAAACCAACCAAACTAACCAAGAAACAACTTCATCAGATGACAGTCTTATAACATGTTATACAATAAATCTATGTTTTGTTCGAAAAATGTGCATATTTCAGGTATAAATCAGTTTTACATTGCAGCTACCATCACAGCTACCGTCACAAAATGCACCGAAGCAGCCAGAGTAATTACAGACACCAACGTCAAATACCTAAATACTCATCATAAAACATTTCTGAAAAATGCATGGTGTATAGCAAATGAAAGACAAAGATCTTGTGAATACAGCCAATATTTCCGATTTTTTAAGTGTTTTACAGCGAAAACACAATATAGCATTATATTAGCTTACTACAATAGCTGACACACAACAGCATTGATTCAAGGCAAACGGTAGCGATAGCTAATAAACCAGCAAAATACATTAATTATTTCACTAACCTTCATAAACTTCATAAACTTCATCAGATGACAGTCCTCTAACATCATATTACACAATACATATATGGTTTTATCGAAAATGTGCATATTTAGAGCTGATATCAGTGGTTATACATTGTGCTAACGTAGCATATTTTTCCCAGATTGTCCGGGTGTGTTTACGACACTCACATATTCTGACCAAATAACAATTCATAATCTTTACTAAAAAATACATGTTGCATAGGAAATGATAGATACACTAGTTCTTAATGCAATCGCAGTGTTAGAATTCAAAAAATATCTTCATTACGACATAATGCTTATGTTATAGCCAGAGAGTGCCTAAAACCTGGGCGCAAAACTAATAGTACACAGTTCGACAGATATATGGAATAGCATCATAAAATGGGTCATACTTTTGATGAGCTTCCTTCAGAATGTTGTACAAGGGGTCCTTTGTCCAGATCAGTCGTTGTTTGGATTTAGAACGTCCTTTTTCCCTCTTGAATTAGCAAGCYCACTGGCCAAGTGGCGCGAAGCTCTCCTTCCTGAACAAAGTCACACAACGCAACACGCCTAACGTCCCGAATAAATTTCAATAATCTAATAAAACTATATTGAAAAAACATACTTTACGATGATATGGTCACATTTATCAAATAAAATCAAAGCCGGAGATAGTAGTCGCCTATAACGACAGCTTTTCAGAAGGCAATTCCAGYTCCATCCACGCGCCTTCCAGAAAACAGGAAATGCAAAGATGATTTATTCCACCTCAGAGCAAGATAATCACTCCATTTCATCTCTCACTTCCTCTTGACATCTAGTGGAAGGTGTATGACGTGCATGTATACTAATACGTATCATGCCCATTTATAGGCAGGCCCGAGAACAGAGCATCGATTTCAGACTTTCCACTTCCTGGTCAGGAAGTGTGCTGCCAAATGAGTTCTGTTTTACTCACAGACATAATTCAAACGGTTTTAGAAACTAGAGAGTGTTTTCTATCCAATAGTAATAATAATATGCATATTGTACGAGCAAGAATTGAGTACGAGGCCGTTTGAAATGGGCACATTTTATCCATCTACGCAGTACTGCCCCTGCAGCCCAAACAGGTTAATCTACCCATCGTGTCCGATTTCAAAAAGGCTTTACAGGGAAAGCACAACATATGATTATGTTAGTTCAGAGCCAAGTCAAAAAAACACACAGCCATTTTTCCAGCCAAAGATTGGAGTCACAAAAAGCAGAAATATAGATAAAATTAATCACCCACCTTTGATGATCTTCATCAGATGACACTCATAGGACATCATGTTACACAATACATGTATGTTTTGTTCGATAATGTGCATGTTTGTATCCAAAAATCTCAGTTTACATTGACGCGTTACGTGCAGTAATGTTTTGATTCCAAAACATCCGGTGTTTTTGCAGATAGCCACAGAAATCCCAGAAATACTCATAATAAACATTGATAAAAGATACAAGTGTTATTCACAGAATTAAAGATAGACTTCTTCTTAATGCAACCGCTGTGTCAGATTTCAAAAAAACTATACGGAAAAAGCATAATCTGAGTACGGCGCTCAGAGCCCAATCCAGCCAAAGAAATATCCTCCATGTTGGAGTCAACAGAAGTTAGAAATAACATGATAAATATTCACTTACCTTTGATGATCTTCATCAGAATGCACTCCCAGGAATCCCAGTTCGACAATAAATGACTGATTTGTTCCATAAAGTTCCATAAAGTCCATKATTTATGTCCAAATAGCCGCTAGTTGTTAGCGTGTTCAGCCCAGTAATCCATCTTCATGAGCACTAGGTCCAGACAAAAACTCGAAAAGGTCCGTTACAGGTCGTAGAAACATATCAAACTATGTATGGAATCAATCTTTAGGATGTTTTTAACATAAATCACCAACAATGTTCCAACCGGAGAATTCCATTGTCTGTAGCAAAGCACTAGAACGAGAGCTAACTCTGTCGGGAGTGCTCGTCACAACCCTGAGACACTCTGCCAGACCCATGACTCATTCAGCTCCCATCCCCCCCTCCTTTATAGCAGAAGCCTGAAACAAGTTTCTAAAGACGGTTGACATCTAGTGGAAGCCTATGGAAGTGCAACTTAACCCCATAGACACCGTATTCGGTAGGCCAAGCTTTGAAAAACTACAAACCTCAGATTTCCCACTTCCTGGTTGGATTTTTCTCAGGTTTTCGCCTGCCATATGAGTTCTGTTATACTCACAGACATCATTCAAACAGTTTTAGAAACTTCAGAGTGTTTTTTATCCAATACTACTAATAATATGCATATATTAGCATCTGGGACAGAGTAGCAGGCAGTTTTCCACCACCGTCAACAAAACAACAATTGCTGGAATTTATCCTGGAAGAATGGTGTCACATCCCTCCAATAGAGTTCCAGACACTTGTAAAATATATGGCAAGGCACATTGAAGCTGTTCGGGCAGCACAACGCCCTATTAAGACACTTTACTTTATTTTTCTTTGATTTAGCTTCTTATGGCTGCAGTCCCGTTAACGGGATCGATATGACAACAGCCAGTCGAAGTGCAGGGCGCCAAATTAAAAAAACAGAAATCTCATAATTAAAATTCCTCAGACATTCATGTGTCTTATATCATTTTAAAGGTAATCTTGTTGTTAATCCCACCAAAGTGTCCAATTTCAAATAGGCTTTTCAGCGAAAGCACTACAAACGATTATGTTAGGTCACCACAAAACCACAATAATCACAGCCATTTTTTCCAGCTAAAGATAGCTTCACAAAAACCAGAATAGAGATAAAATTAATCACTAACCTTTGATTATTTTCATCAGATGACACTCATAGGACTTCATGTTACACAATACATGCATGTTTTGTTTGATTAAATTCATATTTATACAAAAAAATCTGAGTTTACATTGWGGCGTTAGATTCACTAGTTGCAAAAACATCAAGTGACTTTGCATAGCCACATCGTTTCAACAGAAATACTCATCATATACACATGGAATTATAGATATACCTCTCCTTAATGCTACCGCTGTGTCAGATTTCAAAACAWCTTTACGGAAAAAGGAACCCACGCTATAATCTGAGAAGGCGCTCAAAAYTAAAACACCACAGATGCAAAGATAAACAAGAAAATACATGATAAATATTCCCTATGATCTACATCAGAAAGCACACCAGGAATCCCAGGTCCATAATAAATGTTTGTTTTGTTCGAAAAAATCCGTTATTTATGTCCAAATACCTTCTTTTGTTAGCGCGTCTGGTATACATATCCAAACACTAATTCTGGACAGCGTTATATCGGACAAAAACTTCAAAAAGTGATATTACCMGTCGAAGAAACATTTCAAACTAAGTACAGAATCAATCYTTAGGATGTTTTTAACATATAGCTTCAATAAAGTTCCAACCGGAGTATTCTTTCTTGTCTTGGAACGCAAGTGACTACCATGAGGAATAAGCARGATCAGAAAATGGCTGCTTGATGGACACCTAACTGATTCTGCTATCATTCAATGGAACGCAAGTGACTACCATGAGGAATAAGCATGATCAGAAAATGGCTGCTTGATGGACACCTAACTGATTCTGCTATCATTCACTCCCACAACACCATAGAAGTCTCATTATAATTTCTATTGATGGTTGACATCTAGTGGAACCCCTAGGCAGTGCACAATCATTCATATCTCAAGGGGATTTCATTGGGGACTCTGGTGAATACATACAAGCTCAGATTTCTGACTTCCTGTTTTGATTTCAACTCAGGATTTTGCCTGCCAATATGAGTTCTGTTAATCTRACAGACATAATTCAAACAGTTTTAGAAACTTTAGAGTGTTTTCTATCCAATACTAATAATAATATGCAAATATTAGCAACTATGACTGAGGAGCAGGCCATTTGATGTGGGCACCTTTCATCCAAGCTACTCAATACTGCCCCTTCAGCCATAAGAAGTTAAGCAATTACCTGTAGCTCGCTGATAGCACTGGCCACTAGCTGTGGCATGGTGATTTCATTGGCATTATCAGTGACCACTGCAGCATACAGTGCCTTCGGAAAGTATTCAGATCCCTTGACTTTTTCCACATTTTGTTATGCTGCAGCTTTATTCTAAAATGGGTTCAATAAATACAAATCCTCAGCAATCTACACACAYTACCCCATAATGCCAAAGCAAAATAAAACACAGAATGACCTTATTTACATAAGTTTTCAGACCCTTTGCTATGAGACTTGAAATTGAGCTCAGGTGCATCATGTTTCCATTGATCATCCTTGAGATGTTTCTACAACTTGATTGGAGTACACCTGTGGTAAATTCAAATGATTGGACATGATTTGGAAAAGCACACAGCTCTCTATAAAAGCACACACCCGATAAAAAGTATTTTCTTTCTTTGTCATTATGGGGTATTGTGTGTACATTGATGAGGGAAAAAACTATTTAATCAATGTTAGAATAAGGCTGTAACTTAACAAAATGTGGAAAAYGTCAAGGGGTCTGAATACTTTCCGAAGGCACTGTATATGGCTTTCTTTACTTTTTTTGTAAGCAATTATTTAATAACAACAATTGGGTGGGCTTTTATAATGTCTTATAATATATGTTATGTCTCTATATGAAGGGCATTTTCGACTGATCAAAAATGGCTGCCATTTATCAGGATCATTACCAGATGACAATTAGACATTAGGGGGTCACACATGCTTATGACAAGTCTTACAATGCATAGCAAAACCACAGCATAATGACATAATAATGCATTCATATTTTCTCATATCCTAAATGAATATATTATTTCTTAAGGATCCTATCAATAACACTGGACTGGTTGAGGCATCATCCGAACTGACAGSGTATTAAAGCTATTTGGGACCTTAACCTTTTTATATAACCATAAAAGTGACTGACAACATTTTTTCCCCAGCTATAAACCCAGACAAAATTTGTTTGGACCTATCTGACAGCTCTGATGTTGTCTTTGTGTCGTGGAGGAACCCTAACCGTGAAGTAGGAGACCAATGCTATGAGAGCACACTACAATACAGGAACCACTGTGACACGGACTGGCAGGTACAGGACTTTCAATGCTCTTCTAAGTTCCTACAGAGAGAAACTATTTTAGAACGCATGTTAGCTATAGTAGGATTATAGCTAATGAAAGTAAAATGGTTGCTACCATAGAAACAGAAGGTTGCCGTCTGCTCCTTTTTCTCAGTCCCTAATAAACGGTCAGTCACAGGTGCATAGGTTTCGAACAGAAAGATAAATACCCACACACTGCCTGTCACGCCCTGACCCTGACCTTCGAGAGCCTTTTTATGTCTCCATTTGGTTTGGTCAGGGTGTGCTTTGGGGTGGGCCTTCTATGTTTTGTTTTCTATGATTTTGGCCGGGTATGGTTCTCAATCAGGGACAGCTGTCTATCGTTGTCTCTGATTGGGAACCATACTTAGGTAGCCCTTTTTCCCTCCTTTCGTTGTGGGTAGATGTCTTTGATTGTGGCACTATAGCCCTTAAGCTTCACGGTTGTTTTTGTATTGTTTATTGTTTTGTTGGCGTCATTCCAAAATAAAAGTAATGTACGCTAACCACGCTGCACCTTGGTCCGCTTCTTCCAGCATCGGCCGTGATACTGCCCAAAAAAATCCAATATAGAGTGTCAGATGTCTTGCCATTGCCAGCTTACATAAAGATGTGGAAACAGATTATATTGACACTAACAGATACTAGATATGAATTACAGTGCATTCGGAAAGTATTCAGAACCCTTGACTTTTTCCACATTTTGTTATGTTGCAACCTTATTCAAAAAGTATATACAATACCGCATAGTGACAATGTAAAAACAGATTTTATGACATTTTTCCAAATGTATTAAAAATAAAACTGAAAAACCTTATTTACATCAGTATTCAGACTCAAAATTGAGCTCAGGTACATTCTGTTTCCATTGATCGTCCATGAGATGTTTCTACAACTTGATTGGAGTCCACCTGGGGTAAATTCAATTGATTGGACATGATTTGGAAAGGAACACARCTCTCTATATAAGGTCCCACAGTTGACAGTGCATGTCAGAGCAAAAACCAAGCCAGGAAGTGAAAGGAATTCTCTGTAGAGCTCGGAGACAGGATTGTGTCGAGACACAGATCTCAGAAAGGGTAGCAAAACATTTCTGCAGCATTGAATATCCCAAAGAACACAGTGACCTCCATCATTTTTAAATGGAATAAGTTTGTAACCACCAATACTCTTCCTAGAGCTGGCCGCCTGGCCAACTGAGCCATCGGGGGAGAAGGGCCTTGGACAGGGAGCTGACCAAGAACTCAATGGTCACTCTGACAGAGATCCAGAGTTCCTCTGTGGAGATGGGAGAACCTTCCAGAAAGACAACCATCTCTGCAGCACTCCACCAATCTGGCCTTTATGATAGAGTGGCCAGACGGAAGACACTCCTCAGTAAAAGGCACATGACAGCCCGCTTGAAGTTTTCCAAAAGACACGTAAAGGACTTTCAGACCATGAGAAACAAGATTCTCTGGTCTGATGAAACCAAGATTGAACTCTTTTGCCTGAATGCCAAGTGTCACGTCTAGAGGAAACCTGGCACCATCCTTACGGTGAAGCATGGTGGTGGCAGCATCATGCTGTGAGAATGTCCTTCAGCGGCAGGGACTGGGAGACTAGTCAGGATCGAGGGAAAGATGAACGGAGCAAAGTAGAGAGAGATCCTTGATGAATACCTGCTCCAGAGCCCTCAGGACCTCAGATTGGGGCAAATGTTCACCTTCCAACAGGACAARGACCCTAAGCACACAGCCAAGATAATAGAGGAGTGGCTTTGGGAGAAGTCTCTGAATGTTCTTGAGTACATTCAGAGACAATTTTCCTTATGTMTGGGGAGTCTCRCACATGSCTTTTGGCGAACACCAAATGTGTTTGCTTCTTTTTTTCTTAAAGCAATGGCTTTTTTCTGGCCACTCTTCCGTAAAGCCCAGCTCTGTGCAGTGTACGGCTTAAAGTGGTCCTATGAACAGACACTCCAATCTCTGATGTGGAGCTTTGCAGCTCCTTCAGGGTTATCTTTGTTCTCTTTGTTGCCTCTCTGATTAATGCCCTACTTGCCTGGTCCTTGGGTTTTCGTGGGTGGCCCTCCCTTGGCAGGTTTGTTGTGGTGCCATATTCTCTACATTTTTTAATAATGGATTTAAATGGTACTCCGTAGGAAGATCGAAGTTTTGGATATTTAGTTATAACCCAACCCTGATCTGTACTTCTCCACAGCTTTGTCCCTGACCTGTTTGGAAAGRTCCTTGGTCTTCATGGTGCCGCTTGCTTGGTGGTGCCCCTTGCTTTGTGGTGTTGCAGACTCTGGGGACTTTCAGAACAGGTGTATATATACTGAGATCATGTGACAGATCATGTGACACAGATTGCACACAGGTGGACTTTATTTAATTTYTTTTGTGACTTCTGAAGATAATTGGTTGCACCAGATCTTATTTAGGGGCGTCATAGCAAAGGGGGTGAATACATATGCACGCACCACTTTTCCATTTTTAATTTTTAGATTTAATTATTATTATAATTTTTTTTTTTTACTTCACCAATTTGGACTATTTTGTGTATGTCCATTACATGAAATCCAAATAAAAATWAATTTAAATTACAGGCTGTAATGCAACCAAATAGGAAAAACGCCAAGGGGGTGAATACTTTTGCAAGGCACTGTGCATGGCTGTAACTTAACAACATTTGGAAAAGGTCAGGGGGTCTGAATACTTTGATTGCACTGTATATTACTGTGTTTGATTCTGAACAGGATGTTGTACTGAAGGAGTTCTCCTACCAGGTGGACAAGCCAGACAGGAAGAGGAGATATTACTTCAGGATACGGATGAGATACGACTGTCTGTTAGGTGACCAGAAGACTTGGAGTGGATGGACACCAACAAGATACTGGAGAAATGAGACTGAGACAGGTAGAGCGATTCTTTCTGCCTTTGGCTTTCTATMTTCCATTCCTTCTCCCCCTCACTTTCCTTTTATTTCTCACTCTCTCACATTTAACCATAGGTCAATTGTTTAGCCCATTAACAAAATAAGGGAACAGTAGTATATTTGATGAATGAGGCTAAAATMACTTTTTCAAATACTCATACTCTTTCTGTCAACAGGTCCCTGTGCCACAGAGATAAATGCCATTGTTTATGTTGTGAGCATTGTACCTATGTTGATCTGTTTCCTGCTGACAGTCACTTTCTCACAGAAAAGGCAAGTAGTCAAGTCTATTCTATTCTGCAATGATATGCTAACGATTTAAGAGCAATTTGGAATTGTGTAGATCCTGAGTAGGTCATACATACATATAATCATAATGCAATAATTGTTTGCCAACAGGGTCAGAAGACTCTTCCTACCTCACATCCCAGACCCCATACACACCTGTGAAACTCTCTTCAYTATGGACCAGATTCAGGTAACAGACTGAAATTATATTCATAGTTGATAATATAGTTTSGTAAACACTTACTTTAACTTACTTTGAGGAGTATACGTAAAGCAGTCATAAAACCTGTATGAACAAGGTATTCTTCAAAATACATTTATTCAACACCATTCATATGGAGTATAAGTTCTACAGAGTTGCATACAAGAGTTGTAGCGACCTACAGTACCTCAATTAACCTCTTACCTTTCTATCACCCTGTTGGCAGTGGCACAGTACTTTCACAGAGCCCAGTYTGGAATGTCAGACAGTTGACATAGAAATTGTCAGCACAGCAAAGACTGAGGAGGAAGAGGAAGAAGAAGCAGAGAGGGAAGATGGACAAGCTGAAGAAGAATCCACTCATATTGACCCGGTTGCTCATCTAACAGACCTAGGCCTCCAGAGCTACCCTSACTTGGAGGTCAATGGAACGTACGTGTTCTGGTGAGGGACGGACCAAGATCTTTATTTAATTTTGAATTAAATTAACATGACTGAAATTGTYTTGATGAGGTGCTTGTGACGATGATGGTCTTAGACCAATGATGTACTGTATATGACTGTATGTGACATGATTGAACCAAAGGACTTGAAATTTTGCACACTTGTCTTTTTTGCACACTTGTATAGATTATTTGAAATCTTATTTTTCTCTTCTTTATTTCTGATAGATAAAACAACAGTAGTACAATAAATAATAAGGACAATTTATATTATATACTGAACAAAAATYTAAGAGCTGGCAACAATTTACAGCTTATGCCTGCCCATACCATAAGTCCACCACCACCATGGGGCACTCTGTTCACAACGTTGACATCAGCAAACTGCTCGCCCACACAACGCCATACCCTTGGTCTGTGGTTGTAAAGCTGGTTTGATGTACTGCAAAATTAAAAAATGATGTTGGAAGCGGCTTATGGTAGAGAAATGAGCATTCAATTATCTGGTAACAGCTCTGTGGGATATTCTTCCAGTCAACATGCCAACTGCACGCTCTCCCTCAAAACTATAAATATCTGTGGCATTGTGTTATGTGACAAAAAGTTTTTGAGTGGGCTTTTATTGTCCCCCAGCACAAGGTACACCTGTGTAATGATCAGGCAATTTAATCCGTTTCTTGATATGCCACACCTGTCAGGTGGATGGATTATCTTGGCATAGGAGATATGCTCACTAACAGGGATGTAAAGAAATTTGTGCACACACTTTTAGAGAAATAAGCTTTCAGTGCATATGGAACATTTCTGGGATCTTTTATTTCAGCTCATGAAACATGGGACCAAATCAAATCAAATTGTATTGGTCACATACACATGTTTAGCAGATGTTATTGCAAGTGTAGCGAAATGCTTGTAACCAACAATAAACATGTTGCGGTTATATTTTGTTCATGTATATTGTTGTTTTGACATATTCTTACACATTTTGTACATTTTGCAGCATTAATTAATACATACATGTTCAAAATAATACTTTGTACGTGTTTATATTCTTTTGAGTGTTCTAGAACGATAAACAAAGAATAACACAAACACAAATGTAAATGTTGAATAAAACATACAAAAAAACTATAATCAAATAAAAGGAATGGCTTAGCTTGAGAATATTTGGGGCTCATGATGTTGGGTAAGAGATGACATGTTTTGAGCTCATGTAAGGGGTGCATAACTGGTGGCAGTGAAGTCAAATGCAGGAGAGCAGAACTTGGTAAATTGCCGGAGCCGTTTAATAAACATAACTACCGGCATACAAAAAACAACAAACACATGGGCACAAAACCCGTATCGCACCAGTCACACAAGGCACACGTACTTACAATAAATATTTCCCGACAAGGACATGGGGGAAACAGAGGGAACATATATAACATGTAATTAGGGAATTGAAACCAGGTGAGTGTGAAAACAYGACAAAACAAATGGAACATGAAAAATGGATAGGCGATGGCTAGAAGACCGGTGACGTCGACCGCCGAACACCGCCCGAACAAGGAGAGGAACCGACTTCGGCAGAAGTCGTGACAGGATCCCCCCTTGCGCGCGGCTCCAGCAGCGCACCGACACCGGCCTTGGGGACGACCCGGAGGGCGAGGTGCAGGGCGATCCGGATGGAGACGGTGGAAATCCTGCAGCATAGAAGGGTCCAACACGTCCTCCTCCGGAACCCAACATCTCTCCTCCGGACCGTACCCCTCCTAGTCCATTAGGTACTGTCATGACGTTGGCCTCTTTGGACACAGCTCTGCACCATCCCTCTACCTCTGCACCATCCCCCTACCTCTGTCTCCCACACCCAGGCTGCTGTGGTCAGAGAGGTCGTAAATTCCTGGATGAGATTATCTCCTCATGGCCACAGTATAGAGAGAGAGTGAGTTTTCATAGAGAGAATAAAGGAATTTCTTCCAACTCACAGAACTTGAGGTTCGAACAATATTTATGTTCTGGAGAATGTATAAAAGATCAGTGAAGAATCCAGCTAAGAACTGGTCCGTTTGGTACAATTTTGTGAAACTCATGAGAGACAGTACGGCCACATTACCATAACGCTGTTTATACAATAGCCTCAGCTATGAGGCTTACATCTAATTGTTGTATAAGATGAATGAGTGAGGATGATACTGTTTGTGAAATTGTGTAATGTGATTTTGGACTGTTTAACTTCTTTGGGGTAGGGGGCAGTATTTTCACGTCGGGATGAAAAGCATGCCCAGAATAAACGGCCTGCTACAAAGCCATAAAAGCTAGAATATGCATATTATTAMTATATTTTGATAGAAAACACTCTCAAGTTTCTAAAACTGTTTGAATGATGTATGTGAGTATAACATAACTTATATG
>NC_036839.1:3264603-3270909 GCF_002910315.2 Salvelinus sp. IW2-2015
GCAGGCAAAAACCTGAGAAAATATCCAACCAGGAAATGGGAATTCTGAGGTGGGTCGATATTCAACTCAGCTCCTATTGAAGATACAGTGGGATATTTTAATGTTGCACTTCCTAAAGCTTCCACTAGATGTCAACAGTCGTTAGAACCTTGTCTGATGCTTCTACTGTGAAGTGGGCGAAGGAGAGAGGAATGAGTCAGGTCTATCATGACCTGAACATCCCCTGACCATGCGCATTCACGTGAGAGCGAGCTCTGTTCCATCGCACTTCTGAAGACAATGGAATACTCCGGTTGAACATTATTGAGAATTATGTTAACTTCTTATGGCTGGGGGGCAGTATTGAGTAGCTTGGATGAATAAGTTGCCCAAAGTAAACGGCCTGCTCCTCAGTCTCAGTTGCTAATATATGCATATTATTATTATTGGATAGAAAACACTCTAAAGTTTCTAAAACTGTTTTGAATGATGTCTGTGAGTATAACAGAACTCATATGGCAAGCAAAATCCTGAGGAGAAATCAAAACAGGAAGTGAGAAATCTGAGCTTTTTATGTATTCACCAGAGTCCCCAATGAAATCCCCTTGAGAATTAACCTCTAATTCCTCCCAAACCCGGATCCGGGAGCACCCCCCACAGTATAAAAAGCTGACTAGCATAGCCTAGCATAGCGTCACAAGTAAATACTAGCATCTAAATATCATTAAATCACAAGTCCAAGACACCAGATGAAAGATACACATCTTGTGAATCCAGCCATCATTTCTGATTTTAAAATGTTTTACAGGGAAGACACAATATGTAAATCTATTAGCTAACCACGTTAGCAAAAGACACCACTTTTTTTACTCCACCAGTTTTTTACTCCATCAGTAGCCATCACTAATTCGACCAAAATAAGATATAAAAGCCACTAACCAAGAAACAACTTCATAAGATGACAGTCTGATAACATATTTATGGTATAGCATATGTTTTTTTAGAAAAATGTGCATATTTCAGGTATAAATCACAGTTCTACATTGCAGCTGCAATCTGAAATAGTGCCGAAGCTGCCAGAATAATTACAGAGACCAACGTCAAATACCAATTACTCATCTTAAAACATTTCTGAAAAATACACAGCGTACAGCAAATGAAAGCCCAACATCTTGTGAATCCAGCCAATATGTCAGATTTTTTAGTGTTTTACAGCGAAACACAATATAGCATTATATTAGCTTAGCACAATAGCCAGAAACACAAGCAATTTACCAGCAGCACAGGTTAGCGATCTAACAATACAGCAAAAGATATATAATTTGGACTAACCTTGATATACTTCATCAGATGACAGTCCTGTAACATCATATTTACACAATGCATATAGTTTGTTCGAAAAATGTGCATATTTAGCAGCACAAATCGTGGTTATACAATGTGATCAGTGGAACAGGTCATGCATTCTGGCCGGCGCCATCTTGGAAAGGCACCTAATCTAATCAATAAATATCGTAAACTTGACAAAAAAATACAGGTTGGACAGCAAATGAAAGATGCATTAGTTATTAATGCAAACGCTGAGTTAGAATTTTTAAATTAACGTTACTAGACATACAGTGTGCGTTACAGCCAGACTAGTGCCCAATAATGGCGGACAAATCCGTTTACATTTTTCCACATAAATACGGAATAACATCATAAATAGCTCTTACTTTTGGACGAGCTTCCATCAGAAACTTGGGCAAGGTGTCCTTTGTCCAAAGAATCGTTGCTTGGTTGTAAAACGTCGTCTTCAACTTCGGAATTAGCAACTAACAATAGCTATGTGGCCACAACATGCCCAAATCCTCAAAACGCAATACTAAGGAAATCCGAAAATAGCAATATACTCGCATAAAACTGATATAACTCGGTTTAAAATAACTTCGTTATGATGTTTCTAACAACTATATCGAATTAAATTACAGACGGATATATCTAAGGCTGATAACTGAGCGTTTCAAAATGCCATCCTGAGTCTTGCTGGCTTGCGTAATGACGAATGTCGAAAAGAGAGCTCCCTTCGTTCCTTGGCCTTTTATAAGCTCTGAGAACTACGTAGAAACTCCATTCCACTTCTCATTGGTTACTGACATCCAGGGAAGGCGGGTGCAGTTCATGTCGACCCATAGGATACATACAGAGCTTAAACTGATCTGAGAACAGAGCCTCGTTTCAACCTTCGCAGTTCCTGTCATGAATTTCGCTGCAGAAAGAGTTCTTGTTCACCCACAGACAAATTCAAACGGTTTTAGAAACTAGAGATTGTTTTCTATCCAATAGTAATAATAATATGCATATTTGTACGAGCAAGAATTGAGTACGAGGCAGTTTAATTTGGAACGATAAATGTCCAAGTTGAAACAGCACCCCCTGTAGTGTCAAGAGGTTTTAATGATGTTGCACTGCCTAGGAGGTTCCACTAGATGTCAACCATCAATAGAAATTTATATGAGACTTCTATGGTGTTGTGGGAGTGAGCAGAATCTTTCAGGTGTCTGCAGTCAGCCGTTTTCTGATCACGCTTATTCCTCATGGTACCCACTTGCGTTTCATTGCTCATGAAGACAAGGAATACTCCGGTTGGAACTTTATTGAAGCTATATGTTAACATCCTAAAGATTGATTCAATACTTCGTTTGTCATGTTTTTACAGACTGTAATATAACTTTAACTTTTCGTCCGTACTTTCCGCTGGACCTGCCCGTGCGTCGTGAGTTTGGAAATGTACTGAACGCTAGAACAACAAGGAGGAATTTGACATAAATGACGGACATTATCGAACAAAACAAACATTTATTGTGGAACTGGGATTCCTGGGAGTGCATTATGATGAATTCATCAAAGGTAAGTGAATATTTATAATGTTACTCTTGACTTCTGTTGACTGCATAATATGCGGATATATTTGTGTCTGATTGGGCTCTGAGCGCCAACTCAGATTATTGCATGGTTTGCTTTTTTTCGTAAAGCTTTTTTGAAATCTGACATAGCGGTTGCATTAAGGAGAAGTGCATCTAAAATTCATGCATACAGTTGTATCTTTTAGAAATGTTTATACTGAGTATTTCCTGTAAATTGATGTGGCTCTCTGCAAAATCAAAGGATGTTTTGGAACTTCTGAACGTAAGGCGCCAATGTAAACTCAGATTTTGGATATAAATATGAACTTTACCGAACAAAACATACATGTATTGTGTAACATGAAGTCCTATGAGTGTCATCTGATGAAGTTCATCAAAGGTTAGTATTCATTTTATCTATATTCCTGCTTTTGTGAATCCTCTCTTTGGCTGGAAAAAATGGCTGTTATTCTGTGAATAGGTACTCACCTAACATAACCGTTTGTGTGCTTTCAATCTCTCTCTTGTGTTTGAGGAACTTTAATTATGGGATTTCGGTTGTTTTGAATTATTTGGCGCCCTGCAGTTTCACTGGCTGTTGAAGAGGTAGGACGCTACCGTCTCACGTACCCTAAAGAGGTTAATGAAGGAAATTCCAATTCCCTAAATCAGAGGACCGCCCATGAGCATAGTTATGGTCTGGCGCCATGGGACAGGCCCTTTTCTGCTCTTCCGAGTAAAACCCCCACCCGGGTTTTATATGGCGACCAGCTTACCTCGATAACGAGAGGGCCAAGGTTTGAGAGGAGACCGAGCAGTTATGAGAAGGCTAAGGATTGAGACGATTGCTGAATCTTTTAACCATCCCATGTGGTTAAACTCTTAGACTATCGATACCGATAGAATAAGAACAAGTCTTTGATATTATTTACTAGTCTGCAGCTAGGAATTCGGTATCATTGAACGCGAAGACCGACAACCGCCAAAACATCTATCTATAAGAACATGAATGAATGTCACTCTGAACTATCCACTCTAACCACGACAGAGAGAGAGGGCGGACAGACTCTCCAACAGAAACAGACTTTTCAACAGAGATCTCGGGACACACTGACACACTGAGCCTAAATATATATATTGATTGCAATTGTTCCCGAATGAGTGAGCGTTCATGTGCAAAGGATTAGCATTTCAATTGTTATAATTATCACTCTGTCTAACAAGTCGCCATACCGGTTTAGCCCACTAGGGCACACCCCCCTATCATTTCTTATTTTGTTTGTTTGTGTGATGCATTTCTGTGAATTAGTTAGTAAATCAATTATTTTAAGACAATTGATGTATGGATGACTCATAGTGAGTACTGGGTTTGTACAGATAACCAACAATTTACAATGTTTGGAATGAGACTAACGTGAGGTAAATAATAATTCATTAAGCAGAAGACAAAGTGATCAAATATTAAAATATCTGAAAGTTATTAGGAAAATTATAACTTTATAATCTGAATATTTTCCTTGGTGCCCCYACTTCCTAGTTAATTACAGTTACATGATTAGTCAGTTTAATCACGTAATAATAATTAKAGAGAGTTTTCTGATAAATAAGTCTTCAGTTTTAATGATGCCAAAGACAATACATATTTGACGCCCCCGTACGAGGAATCTAAGATAAAATTAGACTTTGCTGTGGAATTCTATATATCAATTGTGCAAACAGAATTGTACAAACAGACTGCTTTCTATACAAATTGATTGTGTGTGTATTCCCATTGGAATAAGCTATTACGGAGCTCCTCCYGTCGTGTGTCGTTAGCGTCAGAGCAATGAGTGAAACATTCCAGATTTAGTCCGTTAGGCCAAACGGTACTATTTCTGTCGGTCAATATTAACTTCTAGAGCAAGGTCATAGAGCCGGTAAGGTTAGAAATTAGAAGATATCTGTTCGGTGACCGAGCCAAAGTAGTCTGTCCGCCTACCGCACGAAGCAAGTGTGGGCAGACCACAGGCATATCTGTATTTATGTACCATGTCGCTCCGGTCAGCATAACGCTATGCCGAATGGGTTAACTTCTCTAGGGTATGTGAGACGGTAGCGACCCACCTCGTCAACAGCCAGTGAAACTGCAGGGTGCCAAATTCAAAACAACAGAAATCCCATAATTTAAATTCTTCAAACATTTATTTTTTTATTTAACCTTTATTTAACCAGGTAGGCTAGTTGAGAACAAGTTCTCATTTGTTCCTGACTGCTGCGTGTATTGGTTCCTGACTCCCTGAACAGTTGCATATCGCGGGGACTCTTCGATGCTATTGCAGTTCGCCACAGGATGTTTTTGTGCTGGTCGAGGGCAGTCAGGTCTGGAGTGAACCAAGGGCTATATCTGTTCTTAGTTCTGCATTTTTTGAACGGAGCATGCTTGTCTAATATGGTGAGGAAGTAACTTTTAAAGAATGACCAGCTCCTCAACTGACGATGAAGGTCAATATCTTTCAGGGTACCGGGCCAGTCGATTAGAAAGGCCTGCTCACAGAAGTGTTTTTAGGAGCGTTTGACAGTGATGAGGGGTGGTTGTTTGACCGCGGAACCGTAGCGGATACAGGCAATGAGGCAGTGATCGCTGAGATCTTGATTGAAGACAGCAGAGGTGTATTTGTGGAGGGCAAGTTGGTCAGGAATAATGTCTATTAGGGTGCCCATGTTTACGGATTTAGGTTGTACCTGGTGGGTTCTTGATGATTTGTGTGAGATTGAGGGCATCTAGCTTAGATTGTAGGACTGCGGGGTGTTAGCATATCCGTTAGGTCACCTAACAGAACAAACTCTGAAGCTAGATGGGGGGCTCAATTCACAGATGGTGTCCAGAGCACAGCTGGGAGCTGAGGGGGTCGGTAGCAGGCGGCAACAGTGAGAGACTTATTTCTGGAGAGATTCATTTTTAAAATTAGAGTTCGAACTGTTTGGGCATAGACCTGGAAAGTATGACAGAACTTTGCAGGCTATCTCTGCAGTAGATTGCAACCCTCCCCCTTTGGCAGTTCTATCTTGATGAAAGTGTTATAGTTGGGTATGGAAATTCAGAATTTTTGGTGGCCTTCTAAGCCAGGATTCAGACACGGCAAGGACATCAGGGTTGGCAGAGTGTGCTAAAGCGGTGAGTAAGACAAACTTGGGAGGAGGCTTCTGATGTTGACATGCATGAGACCAAGGCTTTTTTCAATCACAGAAGTCAACAAATGAGGGTGCCTGGGGCATGCAGGGCCTGGGTTTACCTCCACATCACCGAGAACAGAGAGTAGTAGGATGAGGGTGCGGCTAAGGCTACCAAAACTGGTCGCCTAGAGCGTTGGGACAAGGAATAAAAGGAGAGATTTATGGGCGTGGTAGAATAGATTCTGGGCATAATGTGCAGACAGGGTATGGTGGGGCACGGGTTACAGGC
>NC_036839.1:3274747-3290742 GCF_002910315.2 Salvelinus sp. IW2-2015
CAACTGCGACCTGGCCAAGATAAAGCATAGCAGTGTGACAGACAACAACACAGAGTTACACATGGAGTAACAAGTAAAAACAGTCAATAACATGGTAGAAAAAAAGAGAATCTATATTACAATGTGTGCAAAAGGCTCATGAGGAGGTAGGCAATAAATCGAATAATTACAATTTAGCAGATAAATTCATCAGATGATTATGTGCAAGTAGAGATACTGGTGTGCAAAAGAGCAGAAAAGTAAATAAATAAAAGCAGTATGGGGGTGAGGTAGGTAAATTGGGTGGGCTATATACGATGGACTATGTACAGCTGCAGCGATCGGTTAGCTGCTTCAGATAGCAGATGTTTAAGTTGTTGAGGGAGATAAGTCTCCAACTTCAGAGATTTTTGCAATTCGTTCCAGTAGCAGGCAGCAGAGAACTGGAAGGAAAGCGGCAAATTAGGTTTGGCTTTAGGATGATCAGTGAGATACACCTGCTGGAGCGCGTGCTAGGGTGGGTGTAGCCATCGTGACCAGTGAACTGAGATAAGGCGGCACTTACCTAGCATAGCTTGTAGATGACCTGGAGCCAGTGGGTCTGACGACGAACATGTAGCGAGGGCAGCCGACTAGGGCATACAGTCGCAGTGGTGGGTCGATATAAGGTGCTTTAGTAACAAAACGGATTGGCACTGTGATTAAACTGCATCCAGTTTGCGAGTAGAGTATTGGAAGCTATTTGTAGATGACAATCGCCGAAGGTCGAGGATCGGTTAGGATATCAGTTTTACTAGGGTAAGTTTGGCGGCGTGAGTGAAGGAGGCTTTGTTTGTGAAATAGAAGCCGACTCTAGATTTGATTTTATGGATGGAGATGTTTGATATGAGTCTGGAAGGAGAGTTTGCAGTCTAGCCAGACACTAGGTACTTATAGATCCACATATTCTGGGACGAACCGTCCAGGGCTGGTGATGCTAGTCGGGCGTGGCGGGTGCAGGCAGCAAAACGGTTGAAAAGAATGCATTTGGTTTTACTAGGTTAAGAGCAGTTGGAAGGCCACGGAAGGAGTTGTGTATGCTATTGAAGCTCGTTTGGAGGTTAGACTAGACAGTGTCCAAGGAAGGGCCAGAAGTATACAGGAATGTGTCGTCTGCTAGAGTGGATCAGGGAATCGCCGCAGCAAGAGCAACACTCATTGATATATACAGAGAAAAGAGTCCCGGTCCGAGAATTGAACCCTGGGTCTACCCCCATAGAGACTGCCAGAGGACCGGACAACATGCCCTCACATTTGACACACATACATCTGTCGCAAGAAGTATACCAAGGCAAGGCCGCTCAATTAGAAAAACCGAGGCTCACTAGATGTCTGCCGATAAGAATATGGTGATTTGACAGAGTCGAAAGCCTTGGCAGGTCGATGACGCGCTGCACAGTACTGTCTTTTATCTGATGGCGGGTTATGATATCGTTTGTCGTACCTTGAGCGTGGCTGAGGTGCACCCGGTGACCGCTCGGGACCGGATTGCACAGCGGAGAAAGGTACAGGTGGGATTCAAAATGGTCAGTGAAGTATGTTGTTGACCTTGGCTTTTTGAAGACCTTAGATGAGCGGCAGGACGTGGTATTATACAGCGGAGGCAAGCCCAGGCACTGGGTGATGATAAGAAAGGTTGTATCTCTGGACATGCTGGTCACAATGGGTGAGGTCACCGCATGTGTGGGAGGTGGGACAAAGGAGGTATCAGAGGTACGGGGAGTGGAACTACGGGCTCCATTGCAAACCAAAACAATGATAACTAGCCTGAACAACAGTATACAAGGCATATTGATATTTGAGAGAGACATACAGTAAGGCATAAAGTAATTGCAGGTCTTGATTGGGAGAGCTAGCTAAAACAACAGGTGAGATAACAGCAACTAGTCAGCTAACACAGCAACAGCAGGTGAAATGGCGATGACTAGGCAGAGAGGGTCGGATTAACTACACACAGAGCCTGAGCCGACAGGCTCGACAGATAAAACACAAATAAACAGAATGGAGTACCGTGAATTAATGGACAGTCTAGTAGGCATCAGCTATGTAGCCAAGTGATCATAGTGTCCAGGGGGCAGCCGTAGATGGAGCAGGGAAGCCGCCACTACGCTAGCACGTGGCGTTTAAAGTTAGTAGCCCGGGGGTGGACTGCTCGGACGGAGGGGGTCTGCTTTGTCTACACCCATTCAGCATCAATCACACCCTCTTAAGACATAGCCCCGCCCGTAAACTCAGAGCGTTGTCAGATTTTCCGTTCGTAAATTCAGAGCGTTTCGCTCTCAGAGCGTTCAGAGCGCACACTGGACGCTCTTGCCAGAGGAGTAGAGTTGATCCGAGCGTTCTGTCCTAACAACAGCAGTCAGGCACCCAAGCTAACTGGCTAACGTTGGCTAGCTTGCTAGCTACTTCCAGACACAAATGAGAGAACAGCTCACTGACCATTTTACTCACCCGAGCAGAGCTGGTTAGGCTGTTTTTATGTTATCCAGAGCATTGCTGACTGCAACTGTGCTGCTGGCAACAATGTAATTAGGCTTTTTTGCCAACATTTACAGACACGGCCATATTCAACAGGTGTTGAGCGTTCGTACATTTGTCAGTTATTCTGCACTCTCGCACACTCAGACGAGAGTGTTCTGAAATTGAAGTAGATAGCCAGAGCGAATTTACGAGCCAACTCATGACATTACTATCCTGCATGAATCTGCAGGTAAATCACCAACCAGGTTCAATGTTAGCTAGCTAACATTAGGTTATAACTAGCAAAGCAAATGGCTCTGAGATACACATAATATTACTACACAGTTTAACCTTAGCTAGCTGACCTAACAACAGCAGTCAAGCAGTCATTTTGATTAAAATGTTTTGTTTACGTTCAAATAGCTCTCCCGTGAAGAGAGCTATTTGACCTGCGACATACACCTAGTTTCCTGAAACGAGTCACAGTTTGCATCATCTGCTGGAGTTGCGTTTATGCTCATGGTCTGCTGTTCTTTCTCACCTCTACGCTAGTTTCTGCTGGATGTAGGTCTATGCTTAAGGTCTCCTGTTTTATAGTTAATTTAGCAGTGTAGTGGTTGTTATAACATCTGTGGGAGTGTAGTTTGTAGATAATACAATAGTTTATGTTTAGGTCCTCTATCCCTATTATTCACCCTGATTGTTTTTAATAGTACTCTACAGATAATTTAAACAACAGCCATATTGTTTATCTTGTTAGGGATACCCCATTTTCTCAATTTCCACCTGAAAACATACCCTAATCTAACTGCTTGTAGCTCAGGCCTAGAAGGAAGGATATGCATATTCTTGGTATCATTTGAAAGGAAACACTCTGAAGTTTGTGTAAATGTGAATTGAATGCAGGAGAATATAACACAATAGATCTGGTAGAAGAAAATACAAGGAAATCAACAGACGTTTTTTGTTCTTTTACTGTTGTTGCATCTTTAAAATTAACAAGAAAGGCCAAACATTCAGTTATGATACTGGGGATCATTTCAAATCAGAACATAAGTAGGCAACAGTATTTGACCAAAGTTTCAGATATATACCTTCAGGAATGAGTGAGGTACATGCCAATGAGCATGAAGTCACCCAGGTGTCCCTCACAAGTTTCCCAAATGTACCCAAGTGGCCGAATTGGTACATTGATACAAATAACTATATACAAAATACAAAACAATTATTCTAACATARCCCAAAACATATATATTTGAAAAATTCAAGAAAAAGAAAATGAATATTTCAACAAACAAAAAAAATAACAAGGGTAACTATTTACACTTCAATGTTCAATCATGTGAAGACTCTCAGTCCTCTACACAATGTTGCGCTCCTGATGCCATAGCCCATAGCAGTCTCTCTCTGGTGTGAAACAGAGGGTCACAGAACAGGTGGTGCAGGTGACAGGGGACTTCTATGGCACAGGGCACAACGAAGCCGCCCTACTAGAGCCTTTTTTCCCTGAGGCACATTCCTGCTGCAATGATGAATTTCAGCATGTGCGTACCACTGGTTGGAGCAGAAGGGAGAGGTAGAGGGGACAGAAGGTGCTACAGTGGTTCTTGCTGTAGCTAGCAAGCTCCTAGATGAGCATCTCCTGAAGGCTAGCTGTGAGATGGGGGGCTGTCCACAGCTCTTGGCCATTTCCTTCTGGAGATGAAGGAATTCACCACAGCAATGTAATAAAATTATAAAACAAAGTCTTGTACATTTCTGGTCTTGGAAGAACATTATAGTAGCTCATAGCGCATCCGATAGGTCTACACCTCCATGCTCTTGTTGTAATCCTTCACAGCAGCTGGAATGGGACATTTTTGGTGGTCCAAGCGCCTGTAGGACCTTTCAAACGTCGAACAACGTATCCCCACCGAAGGACTTGTTGAATAGTGGAGCACACTGACCACCTCTCTGGTGTCCCATCCAGTTACAAAGAGCAGGCCATCTTCACGGATCCATCTCATGGTACCCGCTCAGGCCCGCTTAGGCATGTCATTCACCCTGGTTTTTGGAAAGCCCACTCTGTTGGTCCGAATGGTGCCACAGGCCCACATCTCCAGCTTCCTCAGGTCTGTGAACAGGGTAGGGCTTGTTAGTGAAGTTGTCTACAAATAGTTTGTAGCCCTTCCTAGCAGCTGGAAATCTACACAACTGCATAACGGAGTCATAGCTAAGTCCCTACCGCTCGCACAACTGGGTTTCTTTCCCCTCATAGACAAAAAAATTGCACGTGTATGCACACGCAGAATCGGCCAAAACAAACAGTTTGTAACCCCATTTTGTCGGTTTGTTACGCATGTACTGTTTTAGGCCAATTCTGGCCTTTGAGGCTACCATTCTCTCATCTATGGAAAGGTTCTGGGCGGGCTGAAAATAAGTCTTGCAGGCCTCAATGATATCGTGGTAGAGAGGTTTAATCTTGCAGAGCTTATCAAACCCTGCCGTGCCTCGTTTCGTCACGTTGTCCTTATCAACTTCTGGGTCACTGATGTGAAGCGCCCGTGAGATTGTCAGAAACCTTTTGCATGACATGACCGTGGAGGGGAAAGGCAGTTGATAGAGGGGTGCAGTTTTCCAGTAGTCTTTCAGGGTTTTAAGCTTTACAAGACCCATGTAGATGACCATAGAAAGGTAACAAAACAGATCTGACATGGAAATGGCCTTCCATGTCTCTGTCTTGCCTTCCTGCTTCTTAGCGCCGTACTTATTAGTGTTCATCACCAGGGTATCAACAACTGCCGAGGTGAAAAACAACTGGAAAAGTTGCATGGGGCTGTACTTGGAAGTTAGGTCCAATTGAGGGCCCACTGGCCTTTTTGGTCGGAAAATTGGAGGTGGTGGGGCCACATCCTCCTCCAGAACAGAGTGCCAACGGTCCTCCTCCGCTCTGGCAGGTTCCACGCTGGACGCTCTGGACGGTTCCACGCTGCCCTTCCTCCACTTCTTTGCCGCCGGCTTCCCATCCCTTGATGGCCGGGCGGGGGTAGGTGTGGTGCCGGAAACAGCAGGGGTCCAGCTGGATGGACCAGCTTCAGTGGGGGATTTGCACCTTGGCTCCCAATCAGAATCGCTGGGACTGTGAAATAAAGACACAGACACACAGACACAGATTATATATACAGTAAGTGACTATGGTGAGGTGTTGTCCATTCCATTTTAGATATAAAATACATGCAAAAAAATATGTAATAATTACACAGACACAGATTATATATACAGTAAGTGACTATGGTGAGGTGTTGTTCATTCCATTTTAGATATAAAATACATGTAAAAAAATATGTAAAAATTATACAGACACAGACACAGACATACACCCACGATGTAGAGCAATATGTACTTTCTACATTTCAATATACTTATGTGTACTTTATATTTCATGTCCTAGTCATATTTTTATATAAGGCAAATAAGATACAAATATCTCAAACAACTCAAATGAATAATATTTGATATTATTAATTTCAAACAACGTTACTCACCGATCCAAAACAGCGTCTTCCCCGTAGAGGAACATTTCCTCAAATTCAGAGTCAAAGGAATTCTCACTTTCCGATTCATTTTCGTGTTCACTTTCACTATCTCTATCTATTTCGTCAATTATATCGTGTAGATCTGTGTATTTGGTCTTCGTCTTCGATTTTACTGATTTATTTGCCATTATTCCGCTCTGAAAATGCTCTAAAAKAACTGAAATGCTGCGCGTAACCTGCGTGGGTAGTTCTTGTAGAATTTTCAATGGCGAATAGCTGTGTGTATGCATGAGTTTCCAACAAAGGCTCGTCTTCCCGGGTCGAACCATTACATGTTCCCATTTACCTCAGTTCATTGGCTATCTACCCAGCTAAATTTCAAGAAGATCAGTGCTCATTGGTCCGAAATACAGTCAATCAACGAAGAACAGGTCATGTCATTGGTGCGCAATGAGGTCGTTGTTTGGTGTGTTCAAATCGGTTCCTTTCGGTCAATATGTCCCGGGAAAAGAACCATGAAGTTTGGTTGTTTTACTAACAAACAGAGGATTGCAATGAAACCGAACATGACTCGATAAACGTCCGTTTAGAGTGAGTAATTACATTGAATGTTACGTCCAAAGTTGAAGGACACTGAATTTTCCACACAAGCCATTTACAAAATGTTTTGTGTTAGGCTATAAAGATGGATTATATCGAACAAAACGCCACTTCATTGTTTCGTCGTGACCTTTACTATTGCCAAAAGAAGAAAATTTCCAAAGGTAATTGATGAATTTTATTGTTATTTCTGACTTTTGTGACTAATCTACTTTGCTGTAACTGTACCTAATGTGTTGTTAACTGATCGATAATCGCTTTTGCAGTGAAGCTTTTCGAAATCGGACATATTGGCTAGATTAACAAGAGGTATAGCTTTCATTTGGTGTATTGCACTTCTGATTTAATTGAAGTTAAATATTTATAATAATGTAATTTCGCCAATTTTTTGTGAAACGTTCCGCTAGCGGAACCCCAGTACTTCTCTGTATGTGTAAAAGGAGTGTGACAGACTCCAGAAGTCAGCAGAAAGGCAGCTACTTGTCACACCCTGATCTGTTTCACCTGTCTTGTGCTTGTCTCCACCCCCCACCATGTGTCTCCCATTTGTCCGAATTATCTCCTGTGTATTTATACCTGCATTTTCTGTTTGTCTGTTGCCAGTTTGTCTCGTCCCGTCAAGTCCTACCAGCGTGTTTTTTTCAGTTTTCGTGTTTCTATAGATGCTGTTTTCTAGTCCTCCCAGTTTTGACCATTCTGCCTGCCCCTACCCTGAGCCTGCCTGTTGTTCTGTACCTTAATGACACTGCCCTGGATTACTGACCTCTGCCTTCCCTTGACCTGTCATTTGCATGCCCCCTGTTCTGTAATAAACATCTGTGATTCGAACTGTCTGCATCTGTGTCTTATCCTGAGTCGTGATAGTACGAACTGGCCATGACTGACCCAGCAGACTCGGACCAGCTCCACAACGACGTCTCCTCCCACGGAGCCACCATTGGAAGACACAAGGAGTTACTTCACAACCTTATAGAAGGATTCTAGACCATGCCATGACCGTGCTGGAGCAAGTCTGCGGATTGTCTATTAGACAGCCAGTCAACACTGTAACCTCCCAGCCTCTCAGTAAACCCGCTGTCAGCAACGCATCCCGCCAGCCCGCTTCCCGAGAATCCCGCTTGCCTCCTCCGGAAAGCTTCGCTGGAGATTCAGGGACTTGACGGGCATTTCTCTCCCAGTGCTCCCTCATCTTCGAGCTACAGCCCTCTTCTTTTCCCTCGGACAGCTCGAAGGTAGCGTATCTTATACAGTGCCTTGCAAAAGTATTCATCCCCCTTGGCGTTTTTCCTATGTTGTTGCATTACAACCTGTAATTTAAATAGATTTTTATTTGGATTTCATGTAATGGACACACAAAATAGACAAAATTGGTGAAGTGAAATGTTTCAAAAAAAAAAAAAAAAAATTGGGGGGAAAAGTGGTGCGCACATATGTATTCACCCCCTTTCCTTTGAAGCCACTAAATAAGATCTGGTGCAACCAATTACCTTCAGAAGCAAGGGGAGCAAGGGGGCACCAACAAGCAAGCAGCAATATGAAGATCAAGGAGCTCTCCAAACAGGTCAGGGACAAAGTTGTGGAGAAGTAACGATCAGGGTTGGGTTATAAAAAAATATCCGAAACTTTGAACGTCCCACGGAGCACCATTAAATCCATTATTATTWTTTTTWAAAGAATATGGCACCACAACAAACCTGCCAAGAGAGGGCCGCCCACCAAAAATCACGGAACAGGCAAGGAGGGACCAAAGATAACCCTGAAGGAGCTGCAAAGCTCTACAGCAGAGTTTGGAGTTTCTGTCCATAGGATCACTTTAAGTCGTACACTCCACAGAGCTTGGCTTTACGGAAGAGTGGCCAGAAAAAAGCCATTGCTTAAAGAAAGAAATAAGCAAACACATTTGGCATTCGCCAAAAGGCATGTGGGAGACTCCCCAAACATATGGAAGAAGGTACTCTGGTCAGATGAGACTAAAATTGAGCTTTTTGGCCATCAAGGAAAACGCTATGTCTGGCACAAACCCAACACCTCACTTCACCCCAAGAACACCATCCCCACAGTGAAGCATGGTGGTAGCAGCATCATGGTGGTGGCAGCATCATGCTGTGGGGATGTTTTTCATCGGCAGTGACTGGGTGGTGCTAAATACCGGGAAATTCTTGAGGGAAACCTGTTTCAGTCTTCCAGAGATTTGAGACTGGGATGGAGGTTCACCTTCCAACAGGACAGCGACCCTAAGCATACTGCTAAAGCAACACTTGAGTGGTTTAAGTGGAAACATTTAAATGTCTTGGAATGGCCTAGTCAAAGCCCTGACCTCAATCCAATTGAGAATCTGTGGTGTGACTTAAATATTGCTGTACACCAGCAGAACCCATCCAACTTGAAGGAGCTGGAGCAGTTTTGCTTTGAGGAATGGGCAAACATCCCAGTGGCTATCTCCCGGGTGGCGCAGTGGTRTAGGGCACTGCATCGCAGTGCTAGCTGCGCCACCAGAGTCTCTGGGTTCACGCCCAGGCTCTGTCGCAGCCGGCCGCAACCGGGAGATCCGTGGGGCGACGCACAATTGGCATAGCGTCGTCCGGGTTAGGGAGGGTTTGGCCGGTAGGGAGGGTTTGGCCGGTAGGGATATCCTTGTCTCAGTATGTAAAAAATGTAATAAAATGTATGCACTCTACTGTAAGTCGCTCTGGAGAAGAGCGTCTGCTAAATGACTAAAATGTAAATGTAAAAATGCTAGATTTGCCAAGTTTATAGAGACATACAAGAAGAGACTTGCAGCTGTAATTGCTGCAAAAGGTGGCTCTACATAGTATTGACTTTGGGGGGGGGGGGGTGAAATAGTTATGCACAATCAATTTTTCAGTTTTTTTTTGTCTTATTTCTTGTTTGTTTTACAAAAATATATATTTTGCATCTTCATGGTGGTAGGCATGTTGTGTCATTCAAATGATACAAAACCCCCAAAAATCTATTTTATTTCCAGGTTGTAAGCCAACAAAATAGGAAAAACGGGGGTGAACACTATCGCAAGCCACTGTAACACTGATGTCCGGGAGGGCTGCTCTCGCCTGGGCTACAGCGGTGTTGGAGCTACAAGCCACCATTTGTTTCATTCTAGAGGAGTTCATGGCAGAGGTGAAGAAAGTGTTTGATTCATCATTGTCCGAGAGAGAGGATGCTCAGAAGCTACACCGGCTACGCCAAGTCTCCTGTAGTGTGGCCGACTATGCTGTCGATTTCCGCATGTTGGCCTACAAGAGAGCCAGGAACCCGGAAGCCTTGTTTGACACATTCCTATCACAGTTCCTATCAACCTGTGAGTGTCAGGCAACCACAGCGAGTCAATCCAGTTTCTACTTATCGAATCCATTCAGGTTCCCGTTGTGTTGGGGTTTTCATGGCTCCAGAGACACAATCCCCTTGTTGACTGGACTGTGGGTTAGATGTAAGATGTAAGATGGCGTCAACAGAGATAGTCGCCTCACTTCTAGTCCTTAGGAAACTATGCAGTATTTAGTTTTTTTTAATGTATCATTTCTTACATTGTTAGCCCAGACAATCTTAAGTGTTATTATATACAGCCGGGAAGAACTATTGGAAATGAGAGCGACGTCAACTTACCAATGTTACAACCAGGAATACGACTTTCCCGAAGCGACTTTGTTCGACTTTGTTCGCACCACCACCCAGGAAATTGGATCTAATCCAAAAGGACGACCCAAAACAACGTCGCAGCAGAAGAGGTAAACAGAGTGGCCTCCTGGTCAGACTTCGAAGGCGTGCAATTCACCTACCGCTTTCGAGTATATTAGTCACCAACGTCCAGTCTCTAGAAAACTAGATAAACGAAATTAGGGCAAGGGTTGCTTTCCAGAGAGACATCAGAGATTGTAACATTCTCTGTTTCACTGAAACATGGCTCTCTCGGGATATGTTGTCGGAGTCGGTAGAGCCACTGGGATTCACACTGGAAAGAAGAAAGGCGGGAGTGTATGCTTCATGATTAACAATCATAACAACATACAGAAACTCCAATTCCTTTTGTTCACCTGACCTAGAATTCCTTACAATCAAATGCTGACCATATTTTCTCCAAGAGAATTCTCATCGGAAATGGTCACAGCCGTGTATATCCCCCCTCAAGGCGATACTGTAACGGCAGATTCCCTCCTCTTCGTCCGAAGAGGACGTGTAGCAGGGATCGGACCAAGACGCAGCGTAGTTAGTGTTCATCATGTGTGAGGACAGAGGGTGCTATTTTCACTTTGGGGGAAAATCGTGCCCAATTTAAACGGTAACGGTGTTGCATAAACGTTTACTTGAGACAGGAGAACAAGTGGAGACATAGGACGAGGTGGATAATTTTATAATAAGGCCGTTTTATTCAAGTGTAAAGATATCAGGCAATAACGTGCACGGCCCCTTTCTGTCAGATTCTTATGAAATCGTCGGAGAAGAGGCCGCTCTAAACAGTACATTCAAATTATATAGGCAACTAGCAAAGTAGGTGGTCTTGTCGTCTGGCCTTCCTCTTGGTCAATCTTGGTCGTGAGTGGTCCTGTTCGGACCAGGTGTCGACGTTCCATTGGCTCTTGACATAGTTCTTTGTCTTGAGTCACACCCTTGGAAAGAATGTGTATGTCTAATGATGTTTCAGGCCCTGTCCTGAGTGGGGTGTGTGTGTGTCTGAGGTTAGTATCTAATGAGATCGGCATGTGCCTAAGGACAAAGAGAGGGTGGGTTCATTTTGTACAAAGGATAGCCTATGTTGGAATGTTGTTATACTAGTCTCCAGTATCTATTTCAATTTCTTACAAATCCCCCTCTTCACGTCTTCTAGACGTGAATAAACTAGATAAAATTTGTTCAGAAGACAAATTTTTTGATTCCCCTCTTCACGTCTCACAAGAGACGTGACATAAAAATATCTTAGTCCTCAAATAGATAGACAGGTCCAGCTTCCCCATCACAAGCAATGGGAACATTTGGGCCCTTTCCTGATTAGGGTCTATGGCGGCAGTGATAACACGACTAGCAAGCGTGCGCGCACATGGAATGCAACAGCACCCACAGAGTACAAGAATGCCCGCAAAGACGGAAATAGATACTAGGATAGAGGAAACCAGCGTCTTTATTTACCAAAAGCATCCATCCATGAGTCCCACATAGAAGTGTCCACATCCAGAATGCTGTTTCATCTATACATTAAGGGTACGAAGTCCCTCCATACCTCAGTCAGACTCCATCCTCTTAGCTGTATTTGTTGGGAATGAAAGTACAGCACTGCTCACCAAACATGGTACAGACCCCCCCCCCGTTCTGCCAATAACATATCCACCGTGATTCTATTTTGAAGTGCCATCAGGGATGTACCGGCCAATTGGCCATGGACCGCCTCAAAGCCTTGTTGAGTCCAATTGCCACCATTATTAACCAAAAAACGAGAAAATGAATGTTACCCCTCAGGTCCATCCCTCTATACAACCTGTACCAGGTGGGCTCGTCGCCACCCGGGAACTTCAAACTTCACAACAGGGAGGACAAACATCACTTTTTATTTATTCGACAACCTCTACTACAGCTAACCAAGGGTCCTCCTCTGTCAGGCCCACTCTCCTGCGACAGCTTGATTCCGTATTAGCCTCTCCAACTGTAGCATCAAGCAACGGCATCATACCAGAGGTCCGTGCCACATCTGTAACAGACTTCTGCAAACAAGGTATGATACAGGCAGCACAGCACATGAGCATACGAAAACAACAACTAGGGTCAGAAATCCAGTATTCATCACTGCAGTGTACTTACCAAAACAACCACCCAGCCAGAGAGAACAGTCCACTCTCCTCCACAACCTGCAGACCCTTCATCTCACTGATAACCTTGCCAACCCACTCAGAGCTTTTGAAATGCTCCCATCCCTACTAGTATTGTTTAGGGACAAACGTGCAACACTGTTCTTCCAATCATTTTACATACACCTCCCTGGTTTGGCCAGAATCATGTCCAGTTCTAGTCTATTTTGTTACTGGTTTGAGAGGTAGCCTCCAATCGTTCAGCCATCCCCGTAAGTGCAGTGTGGGTGTAGTTGACAAATCATTGTTGATTATAGTAAGATATAGTTGATCCAAGCATTCTGCTTAGCATCAACAATAGCTGGGCCAAACTGGGCAATAGATGCCACAGGCCATCATTCCTGTTTGATGTCCTGGTATTCGTGGGGACCCCTATTGGGACCCCAACAGGTTGGTGTGGCATGTTATCTGTACCCTCGGACCAAGGAGTGTCACGGTTCTGCCGTCTCCTGGGTTGGTTCCAAGCCTCTGTGTCCTGTGTAGCTCCCAGAAGTTGATTAGCTATAATAATAGGCAATGGTGGTATCAGACTGGCCAAAGCACATGAGCAACGACAATTTCCTTTCAAAAATAGGGTCAACCGCCCCGCAGGTCCACACATCCACCATACATCAGCAACCCTCTAGTTAATAGTGGCATTAGTGATGCAGGTAGTAGCAGGGAGCCTCCATAGTCTATACCTCTACCTGTACCAGTGATACAGCTGTTATGTCCCCATATCTTTAACTCCCCACGGTACCTTCTGGGGAGGGACCACTGGGAACACAAGACTCAGAGTCTTACACAGGGTTGAATTGGCTTGAACTTTTCAATATGCACATCCAACCTTCCCTCATTACTTAGGACAATGGGTGAGCAGCCAGAATAGGTCTGGCATGTCCACATACGACACAGTCCTTTCTATTAAGTGTTTTGTAGGCCAACCACATATTCTCCCTTTCCTCATAATCAGTTTTCAGTCCCCAAATGTTCACTATCTGAGATGTCTTTTATATTTATTATCTGTACCAGATTGGAGAGCTTAGGTGATGGCGTGGGACTTGGTCTTGAAGTGGTGGAGGAGACCGCTGAACCCTGGTCCGTTGGAACTGGTGGTGTTTGGCGCACCGCGATGTAACATCCCATCGTATCCTGATCAGACAGCTCAGGACTGCAAGCAGTCCTGTAAAACCCCACCCTCTCCCAAAGAACACATCATCAGCCAGAGGTCAAACAACACTTTCACTTCTATGAACGTACACAGTGAGGAAAAGGTCGGGGTCAGGGAATCTTCATTAAGGAGTTGACCCCCGAGCTTTTATAGCAACAGTTCTTCTCCTTAACTCTGTGATCATTTCGGCAGTGTCAGTGTTGTCTCACCCTCCAAGTGCCGATATGCCCCCAGTCGAGTGGAATCACCTTCTCCTTTAATTCACTGCAACGATCATATAAATCTGGACATACAGGTTTGGTTAACCACCAGTTTCTCATTGTTTTATCTGATTATATATTTAACTTCTATGCCTATCTGTTAGCTAGAAATTTTGAATTTTAAATTAGTTTATTTTCCAATAGGCCCCATCCTATTCTAGACCACAATGTACCCCTCCCCGTTTGATACCTGGCTCTGGCCAGGTATCAACCTTACCTACTTCTAAATAATTGACTTAGTACATTATAATATAGAAACGTCCCATCATTCGCCGCATTTTCCAATTCTCCTTGGGCGTACATTCATATCTATTCTTTTTTCCAATTCTCTGTCAAGTGTCTTATCTACTTTGAAATGTATCTTGTGCTGCTTATATCATGTTAACCCCTTTCTCTCCTATCTTATTGCAGCAGCCTACGCTTGCCATTTCCTGGTCCACCCTCCCCACTCTGCTCTCAAACCTTCAAGGTCTCAACAGTGCGGGGTAGACCCATCTGTCTGCCTTTTTCTAATAATAGTCAATAACAACTATGTGTTCCTTTACAATACTAACTAAGTGTCTCACTGTTTTGACTTTATGCATGGATTAAAAAAATAACAACAGGTCTTATAGTGTCAATCTCTAAAGTCCTAACATAACCTTAATTAACCTATCTCTATCTTCTAATGGCCAATACAACTGCTTACCTTATGGTCAAGAGTATAAAATCTATTATAATCAATTTACCTCAAATTCTAGTATCCCAATGACAAACTTCTTTTTTAATCTTTTTATAACGTCGCAACCCGTCCGCTCGCGTATTAGTCATTCCTCTCCCTTCTCTAATTTCTTTACTTTCTTTCGTCTCCTGCTTCTCACATTTCCGTGGGAATCAAGTCACCGGAAAAAAAATGCAAACGAAACAGACAAAATAGGCTCAAAAAGGTTACACTACATTTCGTTGTTCCATATCTAGACATACCAAAAGAACCTTTTATCTTCTCAAAAGTCCCTTGCTAAATAAACTCAGAAAAGTAAAACTTATCCTATTCCAATATGAGTGTATTCTTTAAGATATCTTTCTTCTTGGGAACACGGAAAAACCCTTAAACCCAACGTTTTACTTCCAAAAAACAAAAATATGTCACCAAGCATTCAAACCAGGCCCCGTCCGACTGAGACCAATTGGCGTGCTCAATACTTGCATCCTTCTGTCCATTCCTCTGCACAGCTTCCAACCCACTTCTTATTCAACTTCTCAATTTGAAGCCATCATTAGTTTTCTTATTTTAACTATTGTTTTCTAAATTTGTAATGTTAATTTTTTTTTTTTTTTTTTTTAAATCTATTATTATCCTAGTTAGACTAGAGTGTCCGGTGACATACATCCATGGGGATACGTTATAGTTTATTCAAATTAACCATGTGAAAGTGCCCAGGGACACCCCGAAAAATATCTAGTCAGAATTATCACAAATAAGGGGCCAGAATCCCTAGCCTGCCCAGGGGGAGAGAAATATCCCTCTAATGGGCGAGGTTCCTTTATCAGGGGAGGCGGAGTTTTGATTCCGCATCACCTGAGTCAGGAATGTCTCTTATTTGGAATCGAATTTAAGCCTGTTTAAATCAGCTCTGACTTCTGTCAGTGGTTCTAGAAAGGATTGGGCTTGGAGTGCAATCGTGTGAGTGGTCCAAGGTGCGCCTGTAATTTACTTTGACCTGGATGAGTGTGAGTAACCTTTCCCTCACTTCGTACGAGTCCAGTCCCACCTGGGTTCTAGCCACTTTCTCTGCGGACTTTAACCCCACCCAGTCACCAATTTTTTACCTTCAGTGATGGCGGATTTCTGTAGCTTCCCATTTGGACCTTGTGAACTCTGTGTGGAGAGAGCTTGCAGAAGTTCCGTCAATTTATCAAGACCATTACAATTTGTATAACACAATGGGCGGGCAATTGACTCCCTCGCCTTGGTGAAAACCCAGCATGCACTCCTCCAGCCATTGTCTCATGGAGAGCAGATGGGTCCTTGCACCTGGAGAGGCTATCATGGCCAGCAACGCCCAAGGGCAGGACTTTAACCCAAATCAACTTCAAACCTGCCACATACATTTGACTGGCGCGTTCCACGAGACTTATGAGGATTGTGGCCTGTACA
>NC_036839.1:3290767-3346797 GCF_002910315.2 Salvelinus sp. IW2-2015
AGAAAAACACTCTCTAGTTTCTAAAACCGTTGAATTTTGTCTGTGAGTAAAACAGAACTCATTTGGCAGCACACTTTCTGACCAGGAAGTGGAAAGTCTGAAAATTATGCTCTGTTCAAGGGCCTGCCTATAAAATGGCATGATACGTATTAGTATACATGCACGTCATACACCTTCCCCTAGATGTCAAGAGGAAGTGAGAGAAGAAATGAAGTGTTTATCTTGGTCTGAGGTGGAATAAATCGTCTTGGCACGACGAGTCATCCATTTCCTGTTTTCTGGAAAGCGCGAAGATGACCTGGAATTGCCTTCTGAAAAGCTGTCGTTATAGGCGACTACTATCTCCGGCTTTGATTTTATTTGATACATGTCACAATATCATCGTAAAGTATGTTTTCAATATAGTTTATTAGATTATTGAAATTTTTCAGGACGTTAGGCGTGTTGCGTTGTCTGTGTTTGTTGACGATGGAGAGCTTCGCGCCACTTGGCCAGTGTGCTTGCTAATTCAAGAGGGGAAAAACGATGTTCTAAATCCAAACAACGACTGTTCTGGACAAAGGACCCCTTGTACAATATTCTGATGGAAGATCACCAAAAGTAGGACCTATTTTGTGATGCTATTTCATATACTGTCGAACTGTGTACTAGTAGTTTTTGCGCCCAGGTTTTGGCCCACTCTCTCGCTATAACATAAGCCTTATGTCGTAATGAAGATATTTTTGAATTCTAACACTGCGATTGCATTAAGAACTAGTGTATCTATCATTTCCTATACACATGTATTTTTTTGTAATGTTTATGAATAGCTATTTGGTCAGAATAGGTGAGAGTCTAATAGAAATATCCGCACATTCTGGGAAAAAGATGCTACGTTAGCATAATGGATAACCACTGATTTCAGCTCTAAATATGCCACATTTTCGAACAAAACATAAGTGTATGTATAACCTGATGTTATAGGACTGTCATCTGAGGAAGGTTTATGAAGGTTAGTGAAAATTTAATATCTTTTGCTGTTATTCGCTAACGCTAACGTGCCTATTGCTATCGCTAACGTGCCTTGATGAATGAATGCGGTAGTGTGGTAGGCTATTGTAGTAAGCTAATATAATGCTATATTGTGTTTTCGCTGTAAAACACTTAAAAAATCGGAAATATTGCTGGATTCACAAGATGCTTGTCTTTCATTTGCTGTACACGATGCATTTTTCAGAAATGTTTTATGAAGGTATTTAGGTATTCCACGTTGGTCTCTATAATTACTCTGGTTGCTTCGTGCTATTTTGACGTAGGTAGCTGTGATGGTAGCTGCAATGTAAAACTGATTTATACCTCAAATATGCACATTTTTCGAACAAAACATAGATTTATTGTGTAACATGTTATAAGACTGTCATCTGATMAAGTTGTTTCTTGGTTAGTTTGGTTGGTTCTTGGTTAGTTAGGTTGGCTTTGTGCYTGCTACCTGTGCTGTGAAAAATGTCTGTCCTTCTTTGTATTTGGTGGTGAGCTAACATAAATATACGTGCTGTTTTCGCTGTAAAACATTWAAAAAATCGGACATGTTGACTGGATTCACAAGATGTGTATCTTTCATTTGCTGTATTGGACTTGTTAATGTGTGAAAGTTAAATTTTTCTAAAAAATATATTTTGAATTTCGCGCTCTGCCTTTTCAGTGGAATGTGGAAGGAGTTCCGCTAGCGGAACSCCGGGGCCAGACAGGTTAATAACGACAAAACCGTGAACACTACAAAATACAAAATAACAAATGTGGCAAAACTGAAACAGTCCTATCTGGTGCATAGACACAAAGACAGAAGACAACCACCCACAAAACCCAACACAAAACAGGCTACCTAAATATGGTTCCCAGTCAGAGACAATGACTAACACCTGCCTCTGATTGAGAACCATATCAGGCCAAACATAGAAACGGGAAAACTAGACACACAACATAGAATGCCCACTCAGCTCACGTCCTGACCAACACTAAAACAAAGAAAACACAAAAGAACTATGGTCAGAACGTGACAGATACCACGACGGCCCTCAAGGAACTACACTGGACTTAATGCAAACTGGAAACAATTATATCCTGAGGCTGCAATTATTGCAGCTGGAAATAAAAAAAAAAAAAATAGAGAATATTGTTACCTAAATTCGACCAGCATATTGATTGTAGCACTCGTGCGGGCAATTCAATGGATCACTGCTACTTGGCAAATCCGACCACGACTCCATTTTGCTACTACCATCATAGAGACAGAAACTCAAACAAGATGTGCCTTTGACCAGAACTATTCAACGCTGGTCTGACCAATTGGAATCCACACACACACAAGATTGATTTGATCACGCAGACTGGGAAATGTTCTGGGCAGCCTCAGAGAATAACATCGATTTATACGCTGATTCGGCGAGTGAGTTCATAAGGAAGTGCATTGGAGATGTTGTACCGACTGTGACTATTAAAACCTACCCTAACCAGAAACTGTGGATAGATGGCGTCATTTGTGCAAAACTGAAAGCTCGACACACCGCATTTAACCATGGAAAGATGACTGTGAATATGGCCGAATATAAACAGTGTAGTTATTCCCTCCGCAAGGCAATCAAACAAACTAAATGTCGGTATAGGGACAAAGTGGAGTCGCAATTAAACAGCTCAAACACTAGACGTACAGTATGTGGCAGGGTCTACAGGCAATCACTGACTACAAAAAGAAAACCAGCCACGTCACGGCCACTGACTTCTTGCTTCCAGACAAACTAAACACATTCTTTGCCCGCTTTGAGGAAACAGTGCCATCAATGTGGCCCGCTACCAAGGACTGCGGCCCCTTCCCCCGTCCTTCTCCGTGGCTGACGTGAGGAAGACATTTAAACGTGTTAACCCTCGCAAGGCTGGTTGATTTCCCTAGGCGCGTCCTCAGAGCATGCGCAGACCAGCTGGCTGGTGTGTTTCCGGAGATAATCCATCTCTCCCTAACCCAGTCTGTTGTCTCCACATGCTTGAAGACGGCCACCATTGTCCCAGTACCCAAGAAGGCAAAAATAACTGAACTAAATGACTATCGCCTTGTAGCACTCACTTCTGTCATGAAGTGCTTTGAGAGTCTTACCTGCCACCCTAGACCAACTTCAATTTGCATACCACTCCAATAAGTCCACAGATGATGCGATCGCCATCACACTGCACAATGCCCTATCCCATCTGGACAAGAGGAATACCTATGTACATTTTTTTACATTTTAGTCATTTAGCAGACGCTCTTATCCAGAGCGACTTACAGTAGAGTGCATACATTTTATTACATTTTTACATACTTACATACTTACTGAGACAAGGATACCTACCCCTACCGGCCAAACCCTCCCTAACCCGGACGACGCTATGCCAATTGTGCGTCGCCCCACGGATCTCCCGGTTGCGGCCGGCTGCGACAGAGCCTGGGCGCGAACCCAGCCCAGCCTGGGCGCGAACCCAGAGACTCTGGTGGCGCAGCTAGCACTGCGATGCAGTGCCCTAGACCACTGCACCACCCAGGAGACTGGGTTCTATGTCTTACATAGAGGAGACTATGTAAGAATGCTGTTCATTGACTACAGCTCAGCATTCAACACCATAGTACCCTACAAGCTCATCATTAAGCTTGAGGCCTTGGGTCTCAACCCCACCCTGTGCAATTGGGTCCTGGACTTTCTGACGGGCCGCCCCCAGGTGGTGAAGGTAGGAAACATCTCCACTTCGCTGATCCTCAACACTGGGGCCCCAAAAGGGTGCGTGCTCAGCCCCCTCCTGTTCTCCCTGTTCACCCTAGACTGCGTGGTCATGCACGCCTCCAAATCAATCATCAAGTTTTCAGACGACACAACAGTAGTAGTCTTGATTACAAACAACAAGGAGACAGCCTACAGGGAGGAGGTGAGGGCCCTCGGAGTGTGGTGTCAGGAAACAACCTCTCACTCAACGTCAACTAAACAAAACAAAGGACATGATCGTGGACTTCAGGAAACAGCAGAGGGAACACCCCCCTATCCACATTGAAGGGACAGCAGTGGAGAAGGTGGAAAGTTTAAAGTTCTTCGGCGTACACATCACAGACAAACTGAAATGGTCCACCCACACAGACAGTGTGGTGAAGAAGGCTCGAAAATATTTGGCTTGTCACCTAAAACCCTCACAAACTTTTAGAGATGCACAATTGAGAGCATCCTGTCTGGCTGTATCACCGCCTGGTACGGCAACTGCACCGCAAGTGCGGTCTGAACAACGCATCACCGGGGGCAAACTACCTGCCCTCCAGGACACCTACAGCACCTGATATCACAGGAAGGCCAAAAAGATAATCAAGGACAACAACCACCCGAGCCACTGCCTGTTCACCTTGCTACCATCCAGAAGGCTAGGTCAGCACAAGTGCATCAAAGCTGGGACCGAGAGACTGAAAAACAGCTTCTATCTCAATGCTAACGCCAGACTGTTAAACAGCCATCACTAACACAGAGAGGCTGCTGCCTACATACAGACTGGAAATCATTGGCCACTTTAATAAATGCATCACTAGTCACTTTAATAATGCCACTTTAATAATTTTGGTAACCCTTGAGGTGTTGGGTTGAGCTTGCAGAGATTAACACCGAGACAGGGAGGTTTTAGTCTGCAAACAAAACTTTACTAGGCCATAAAATAAACATAACAAAGAAAATCACATAGGTTTGGCTCGGTTCTTCTTCTCAGCTTTGGCTCTSTGTCGGTCTCTCCAGGTTTTCTCTCATGGTGTGCCACAGTGCTCCATTTATGAGGCCTCCACGTCTGGTTCTCCTAATTACCTCCACTCGGAGCCATCCGTGTCGGGGGTGCCCAGCTCGTGTACTCCCAGCAGAGGGAGACAACGTTGCATCACGTATCTCCCCTCTATTACCACCCCCCGGGGTAGACCTCCTGGGATACCACATAATGTTTGCATATCTTACATACTCATCTCATATGTACATACTGTATTTTATACCATCTATTGCATTTTGCCTGTGCCGCTCGGTCATCGCTCATCCATGTATTTATATGTTCATATTCTTATTCCATCCCTTTAGATTTAAGTGTATTAGGAAATTGTTGTGGAATTGTTAGATATTACTGCACTGTCGGAACTAGAAGCACAAGCATTTCGCTACACTCGTATTAACATCTGCTAACCATGTGTATGTGACCAATAAAATTTGATTTGATTTTGATCAAGGGTTGGAGCCCGTTCTGCCACGCTCATTGGCCCGGGACATCTTCCATCGGCCCTATGACTGCGCCATCGACCTTCTCCCCGGCACTACACCGCCTCGGGGGTGGCTTTATTCCCTGTCTGGTCCGGAGACCAAGGCGATGGAGACGAACATTGAGGACTCTCTGGCTGCAGGGGGTATGCGTCCTTCCAGACGGGTTATTCTTTGTGGAGAAGAAGGAGAAAACCCTGCGCCCGTGTATCGACTACCGGGCCTGAATGACATCACGGTTCATAAACGTTACCCATTTCCACTCATCGCCTCGACTTTCGAGCCTCTCCAGGGGGCTACCATCTTCTCCAAGTTGGACCTGCGGAATGCCTACCATCTGGTACTGATACGAGAAAGGGATCCAGAAATGACTCCATCCAGAATACTGCAATCTTTTTTTGTAAGGGGAATCCTGACAATGTCTGGAATTCTACCATGCCGGAACTCTGTAACTGATGAATTGGAGCAATAGGAAAATAGACACAGGAAATTGAGGGATAGGACCAATGATTTATCTATACACTAGATGACTGATGGGGTGCACTGTGTTGAAGCCATCGTGCCTCAATCTTAGCACAACCCCACTGTTGGAAGCTATAGAAGTTAATTTATTAATGTCTACATTCGTTTTTGCCAGATTTTATATTACACCTTAATGCATACTTTTAAGTTATAATAAAATTATTTGAGCTAAACATACAAAATAAAATGGAAAAAATGAACTTAAAAAGCTTCCTTCAAGTATAATTTTATAGATTGCTAATTTGACTTTCCCCACCACAACAACAAATAATTGTTATAATTTTGTCCTTGAAATATATATTTGAAATACTGTAGGATTCCATTCATTTCAATTTGGCCATGTACTGTTATAATCTCAATCCGGCACACCCAGAAGAGGAGTGGCCACCCCTCAGCCTGGTTCCTCTCTAGGTTTCTAACTAGGTTCCTGCCTTTCAGGGAGTTGTCCTTGCCACCGTGCTTCTACATCTGCGTTGCTTGCTGCCTGGGGTTTGAGGCTGGGTTTCTGTATCGCACTTTGTGACATCGGCTGATGTAAAAGGACTTTATAAATACATTTGATTGATTGATATGGAGGACTGCTCATAATGGGGGAGTGCCAATATGGCCAACCGGGGGCTTCAAAGCCTATTAAAGGTCAATACATAGCATCACCAGGGTTTATATACATCATTGGGTAGGACACAGCAGCACACAGGTTATAGGAAGAGCCTGGCTGAATACTCTAGTGCGTATTGCCACATTGACAAACCAATGAACAAATGCTTTGATCATCTTATTACTATATTTCCACTATTAAGCCACACACACTCAGTGTACAGCGTATTTTAGATTTTTTTTATTAGTGTCTGGAAAAATCTAGCTCCAGAAATGATTTGAATGGAAAAATTACCATTGACATAGTATGTGTAATGTATTAATGAATACACAACTAAATAATTAACATCCATAACATCATCATCAAACCTCGTCTTGCTAGCACCAGCCTCTCTACGTTCTTGACTCGCCGTGTAGTCACGTGTCACGAGTCAACCAGGCTAAATCAAACCGTCTGTCACAGTGTGTTTTTCCTCTACGCCTGTGTTTTCTATTCCCTTTTTGCTAGTTCTCCCGGTTTTGACCCTTGCCTGTTCCTGGACTGTACCCACCTGCCTGACCATTCTGCCTGCCCTGACCTCAAGCCTGCCTGCCACTCTGTACCTCCTGGACTCTGAACTGGTTTTGACCTTTTGCCTGTCCACGACCATTCTCTTGCCTACCCTTTTGGATTGTAATAAATATCAAAGACTCAAACCATCTGCATCTGGGTCTCGCCTTGTGCCCTTATACCATCACCTCATCAAATGTAACTAATTTGAGCTTCTCACAACTACAACCATTCTTCTGGAAAAATAGTTCTATATTTTTTCTCCCTTTTTTCTCTCAATGTTTCATCTTTTTTTCCTACCAACTAGTCTGTGGTGGGTAACATCTCTTTGAAGAGTCAACCTGCAGGCACCTAAGCTCTAACCTTACATTGGGGGACCACTCACAACCTGACTATTACAATCAGGGGAAAACAGGTCTATTTTGTTTTCTAAAGGGCAGAAGGGACTGACCAGTTGCTAATTTGTTTGTCTCTATGATAATCAAAGTGGAGAGCATCATGGGATTTCTGTTTAAATGTTTCATTATCAGTGATCGTGAATGTGTTCTAGTCGAATTCATCGTCCTTCAACAAAATTGAGGCTCTCTAAATGTCTTCACCAAACTTTTAAAATGACTAAGCGGGTTGGTTACATTTATTGGGCCTAGTCTGCAGGACAGCCTTCAGGTGCTTTCACACAACACAATATTCACCATGAATGGTCACTATGAATTCCCGAAATTCTTCGGGACTTCTGGGCATCTTATTAGTCTGACTACCCATCCACATCGGTCCAGCCAAACGCCACGCCCACGAGCGTTTCTTTTCCACAATGAGTCTGGATTTGCTTTCCTCCCCCATGTCTTGTAGACAGTAAACCTATTCTGACCATTCTGATTGGTTTCATATACTGATGGGTTGGGCCAGAACCGTCCTACACGAATCATGTAATTGCCTTTGACACTCTGATTGGTTGGAGAAGATCCAATCGCTGATTAACTTATTTTGTACAATGCCCCTCATTTTGACATCAACACAAGTAAATTAGAGGATGGCAGTTTCAGACTGAATGCATGCAGTGATCAATAGAGGACGAGCTGTCAGGCAAGCATCCTATGGAAATAATGGGGCAAAATGTGAAATGAGCTGTCTACGGGCTTTGATGGACAGGCTCCCAAACAAAATCTAAACATGGTTGATAAGTATTGCCCCCGTGCATATTCCATAAGGTTTTGCTGTTCTATTGGAAAGTCATATCTTATGATTTTGAAATTAGAACTACTGTCGTGTGTGAAAGGTAGCAAGACTATAAGAGATTGAAAATGATGTACAGTCTGAAATATGTATTTGTTTTGTATGTGCAATCAATGATTTATTTTATGGCAACTCAACAACCAGGAAAGGTGGCACAGACTTCCGTAAAAACTGCAGATAACAATAATATGAATAAATTCTGGTTTAATGGTATAATGACTTATTGCCATAAAAAATCTGAGTACTGGATAAATTGTATATCAGTGACTCTCAAAATATTTGGCAAGATAGGATAATGGTTAATAAATATAATGGTGTGTGTTAAAGGACCATTGTATTAGTAAATACTCTTCACACACAGTTTATAAAGTCGGAGCGCATGTATCACTGTCAGGGGTGCACTYTCTTACAGTACTGTACTGAAAGCCTTCTAGCGAATGTGTTACTTTGATTCTCCACACTGCAGTGAGAGAGAATTGTAGAACTCAGTCGATGTTTACCGGTAAGTTTATTTGTCACGTGCACAGGATAGAGCAGGTGTAAAACGYTGCAGTAAAACGCTTAGTTACAAGCTCTTTCCCAACAATGCGGTACTCAATATCTGGTCCACTGGGGTTGATGGCCGCTGACAAAATGATGTACCATTCATTTTCAGTAAGAGGAGCTCGGACAGAGCGTGCATAAAGTTGGGGAAGCTGAACTATATGCAAAATCCGGGCAATATCGCATGTGTAATCGACCAATCGAGGCTTGCTAGCTTCCAGCCTGTGATGGATAGACTGTTGATACGTGGTACTACCTAGCATGCTGTGAGTATGCTGCTCAGAAAAAACACCTGCATGGCAATTAACTCTCAGCAAATCATGCATTTAAGTAAAAAATCCCTGTTATCTCTGAAGCTTTTGGGGAACCCCCTATTCTGTACCACTGTACTGTTTGCATGTTTCTCCCTAACGCAACAGTATAACCAAGCTAATACCTCTACTACTGTATCTCTCGTGAGCTCCAACAAATAGCTGCTGATTAATAAATCAACCCCTGTAAATATGTCGGTCATGTTTCTTTAAAAGCCACTTTATAATGGTAATCAGGATCATCAGCAACCCAGATGATCATCTTTACACTCGACTCTCTAAATTATCCTCCCTTTGCCCCGGAAAAACGCGACCTTCTTCTTGCTCTTAGGTGGCTTGCTTCTCCTAAGTGTTTAGGATAGTGAATGCGTATCAAAGCTCGCCTTTGCTCTCTTAAAGTGAAAGTAAGCTCTTCCGCTCCTCTTGTCGTTCCAATGATGTTGGTGGATCACCCAGGAGCTGCAATGTTTCATGTATTATTGAACTGTTTTAGTGTGGGAAGACCTAACCTACCGCTTGGCTCAGGCACTCATTATCATAAGACCCCCCCAGACATTCAGTCAGTCGCACAAAAGAGTTAGTCAAGTCACACACTTTTACAAGGTGCCAAAGACGGCACAGAACACACAAGTGGTGCAGGAATGAATTTTGTATGGCTTCGCTGTAACAATGACTGTAACTCTCAACCCATCTGCTGCATCAGTGACAGAAGCTGACAGAGTCAAAGTCTTTGTCTTTCTCACGTAAACTGTCCCCGAAGCTGTCGTGTGATTGAGATGTAGAACACAGGCAGCTTTAAAAAGGGGAAGTTGTTTTTGTTCCAGTCCTCTGTTTTTAATATGTCATATCTCTCCTGTCAGGGCTCTGGGGCGTGGGTGTCTAGTGGTGGAGGAGGAGTGTTACTGCTGGCCAAACCCAGCYGAGTCTGACCACGTCGTACCTGTATGCTATTGTTAATCTTTTTCGCCTRGTCAAAAAGCTCAAAGCAATTGAAGCACAGACAGGCACTTTGTCACCTGGTGTATGCAGAGATGTGTGTGTGTGTGTGGAGACAAGTGGGTGAAACAGATGTAGGGAAACTGTCAAATGTAAACCCTGCAGAGGCCTTCCTCTCTATTTTCAGTCAAAGAAAAGAGGCAACAGTATCAACATATTTCCTCTTAAGCCTTTGCGTTCATATCTATCTAGTCTCGTCTTTGCCAAATAGCTGGACATGGAAACAAATACCTTCAATTGGATTCTTGGCACTGGTGTTTCGCTGTGCCGTCTTCACTTGTGAGTCAAATTGAACAATTCCTGAGGACCAACATCTATCGAAGTCCTGATTGGAAATGTTTTTTCCGTGCCATCTAGATGTATTCCTAGCTGCTCCACAATGTTTTTACTGTCTGCCATATTCGAGAGAGAGAACAGAGAAAGGGAAGGGTTGGGCAAAAGAGAGAAAAACAGTGCTCACCTATTTAATTTCATGAAAGATTAGAAGAGGAGAACTCTCGTTCTCTCCTGGCATGTCTTATCTCTCCGCARTCTGACACTTGATTGCAGAAAGGGTTGTCACGGTGAGGCGCCACGGTAACGCCTCTAATTACTCAGAAGCCAAATAAAGACATTTGATTTTCTCTGTGAGGGTGACAGGTTTGCCGACATCCCTGACAAATGGAGGAATATCTTGCAAACTGTGTGTGTGTGGTGTGTGCATAGAGTGAGACACTCCTAAAAGTGAAACTTAGACYGGGTGAAAGCTTGACAGCTACAGTATTWTTWWTWTTTTTTCTATGCTAATGCCCCCACCCAGATACACAGGATATAGAGTTTCTCCAGACTTATAGTGCCGAGGCTGATCTCCCTTTTATTCGTTGGATATTGGTTGTGACCTCATCTATTCACCAACACTGTCATTCCCAAGCGTGTATCTCCAACTGTTCTACCATGGTCATAAAAGGAGACAAACCCAGACAAACTTGTTACACAAATCCAAAGGAAGTCTAATGAGTGTTGTGTTTGGGTTTAACTCCTTGACTTAGGATCCTGTTTGAATTCAAAAACACAAAGTTTAATGTCTCGCTTTTGTGGGAGGCTTTATTTATGGGGGATTTGCCACTAGTGCAGATGAAAGGCTTTCTCTGTGGATCCCTGGTGAGCTGTACGGCAATATAGGTTGGGCCTAGCTGGACTTTGCTTGTAATCCGGCCTAGCTGGACTTGGCTTGTAGGTCGAGCCTATCTGAATTTGCCTTGTAGGTCGAGCCTAGCTGGATTTGGACACACACGCTAGTCACACAGTCCTGTCTTGGTCAAGGGCAGAACAATAGATTTTTCACCTTGTCACCTCTGGGTTTTGAACTAGCAACCTTTCGGTTACTGGCCCCAACACTCTAACCGTTAGGCTTCCTGTCACCCTCTACTCCAGTGCAGCAGCAGCTGTGCAGGATGCCCTTTTTCATCATTATTAAGAATTCACACTTACAAACTAGCCCTGTTCGCCAACGAAGCCTTACCTTATAAATTACCTGTATAGATGCTGAAACAATACTGAAACATGTTCATTAAAGACAATGCTTTCTTAAGAAGAAAAGCATCTCATAAATATTTATATATTTAAATTAAATCTCAATACGAAAACTCCCTCTCTCTTTCTCCCTCTCTTCCTCGACAACTTGTACGTGTGATGTGAGAGAGGCATTGCCTCAGCCGCCGTGACTGTAGACGAAAAGGAGACACATGCGCGACTGCAGAGTCTGTGTCATCTGTGACGGCTGCTAGCTTCTTTTCTCCAGGAGCAGAGCTGCTTGTCTAGCGACGTACTATTACCGTGCCGTGGAAGAGGTGTTTGTGAGAGAGGGTGACACTATTATCCTTTAATCTGAGTTCTCAGCTTGTTGAGCATCAAATTGAAATATCCTGAACAGATGTAAAGACACATGTGAGCCTGAGTGCGCAAGCTGTATCGCTCTTTGTTTCATCTGCTGATGATGGGAGCCTTAAGGAGAACATTTTTTAAATGTCATCACTATTCAAACGGATAATTAATCCGTACCCCCAGGCTTTGATTATGCGATACCTAGTGTGTACTGCTGGTGTTGCCTTAATGAGACACTCATCAGCACTCTGCCTGTGCCTTCCCCAAACAAACACACAGTTTGCATAAGGTACTTAAGACTCTGCAAAGGTACTGACAGTGTGTGTGTGTGTGTGTGATAGAGACAGACAGAGGATTCAATCTAATTCWAWRTKYWWSRAKWWRGKWGTGGGTAAGATCAGATCATGGTAGTTGTTGAGGTTTGTTTACAAGGGGAACCTTGTCAGACTGTCTGCCAACAGGCCCCTTTTATGCACACAAAGACATGCAAAAAAAAAGACATCAGACAGTTAAGTTAATTACACACACATACACTCTCCTGCTATGGCTCTGAGCTGTGTCTGGTGAAGAGAGAGACAGTGTCCAGGTTAAGAGAGGGGTGATGTGATGCAGTGTAAGTAGATGGACAGGCAGGTTTGGACTGACATTGCGCAAGATGGGAGAAAGACAAGAGAATTGGGGGTGTGTGAGAAACTTGAATCCTGTCAATTTGAATGCCTCAAGGCCAACCAACCAGCCAGGCGGATGGCTGAGGCAGCCATTTAAATCAGGAAAGATTTTCAGGATAATCCCTCACCCTTGACCAATCCCTAAACAGCTCTGTTACCACGGCAATTACTGGGCTCTTCCATGGATGTAAGCGGTGTGCACTGACCTGCGGCAGGCGTTACAAAGTGTGACAGAAAACATCAGCCACCGCATCCACACACACTCAGTGGGGTGTCTATCGGCACACAGTAATTACAGCACCCGTATGCTTTGTGTAAACGCTGGTGGAAGGATACAGATCACAGGACAGTAGCGGTAACACACACACACAGAGTCAACAAACACACACAACAGACAAACACACATACTGTAGACATCCTTCTACCACACAGCAACTACCTGCCAATCTGTCTCGTTAACGACATGAGGTTGGGGCAAGAAGCAAAAGCATCCGTCAATTAATACCGATAATATGTGCAATCATCCTCAATGAGATGCACCTAATCATGTGTTTTCAGAGTGGAGTGAGCAAGGGGGAATACAGTAGCAGGTGTAGATTATTCCTTAGTGAGGCCTGTATTATACACTATTTTATTTAGGGCGTGTGTTGTACAGTGCTTTCTATGGCACCCTGAGGGGGAATGGGAGACCCACAAATCACTGGCTTAAATCTGATAGGCCCTTAAATACAGCTATGACAAGAAAGCCATACACTTAGAGTTTCTATGGGTTGCTTTGTACTGATTTTGCTGTATTCAATGGTGTGGTGTGGTTATGTGTGGCTATGTGTGGTTATTATTTCCCTCTGAATTTTTGCCGTCAGCGACCCCACACACAAACACATGCGCAACACACTTCTGCGTGTGTTCATGTTTGTGTGTATTTGATTATCTAGCCTGCAAATTGAAGCCCTCTGATTGAAATATTTGATAAATGGATACATGAATCATAGAGAAACGCTCCATTCTCTTACATTATGTTAGAACTGTAGCTTAGCTACATGTAAAACAAAAACACCCAAATCCTACCCTTGGCCACGTCGCTGACTTCTCCCAAGATGCTTTTCTATTATCCTCCACACAGGAAGTATATGTGGCCATGTCAGATTTCAAACCTTCATGAGGGACCATTTTTAACACGACACCCGCCTGATCCCAGACGTCTGTGATGGATACACATGTAGAGACTTGACAACACAGTGCTCTCTCTCTCCTTTCTCTCCTTGACAGATAATAGCACGTCACTTGTCACTGAGGACCTAAGATGCTCCGTGCTAGCAATTTAGCATGTTAGCGCTCTCTAGAAGTGACATTGAATGTCTTGTGATAGCGGTTCAGCTAGCCTTCTTCCAGAAGTGACATCTAAGTAGGGGCACCGGGACCCGCTGACAGTAGACCGACCCACGCATCTCCAGTGCCTTTAAATCCAATCCTATGCTTGACACTGGCAGGAATTTGCTTTAGACAGGTGAGTGATAAGGTCCTGGGCTGCATCCCAAATGGCACCTTATTCCCTATCTAGTGCAATACTTTTCACCAGGTCCATAATGTTTTGATCCAAAGCAGTGCACTACATAGGGGACAGGGTGCCATTTGGGACAGAGCCGTACTTTCACCAGGATCAGAGAAGACCAGAGTGTTGCGGTAGCGAGACAGATTAAGTCGTGCCTGAAGAGAGAGATTGAACAGTAAAAGGATATGATAATGACCCGTTTAAAAACGGTCAATGATAGATATCATCTCTTGAGTTCGGCAGACAGAGATTTGAGTCTCTTTAAAGACAAGCTTATCAATTATTAGTCTGATCAAGAGTTTTCCTGCATTTTATGGAGGATGAAATATGCCTCACTCCCCATAGAGCATTGTCATAAGCTGTCAGGGTTATACTTTTATTGACGTTTGCTAACTGATAAGTCACATGGGATATATAGGATACAAATATGTTTTTAAAGAATATAGATACAGTCTTGCGGGAAAAAAGGTGCTAAGTAGAACAATATAGGGTTCTTCGATATGTCCCCATAGGGAAACCATTTTGGGTACTTGGTACGACCCTTTTGTAGGGTTCTTCATAGACCCCTCTGTAAATGGTTCTCCCTAGAACCCTCTATGAAGGGTTCTTCCTAGAACCCGCTTTAATGGTTCTACCAAGAACCTTTATCATCTAAAGGTTCTTCCTCGAACCGTCTATGAAGGCTTCTACCGAGAACCATTTTATCTTTGAAGGGTTCTACCTAGAATCCTCTATGAACGGTTCCACCAGACTTATTAGCTTTTAAATTAAACTCTTTATGACAATACACTGTACATTACAGGTATCATAAGGTCTTTCTTTGATAGCCTAGTTATACCCTAACACAGTGGTGCAAGGTCTACAGGTCACATTATGCTGGCTTGCAAAGTGATAAGTAATTCCTATTGGAATCCAGTGCTAGGATACCCAACAATTCAAACTTTTAATCACTCGCAACATACATTCAGAATGACTGCCAGGGTAGGGAAGATTGATAAATGACACTACCTAAACCATCTAAACTGGAAAAATCACCTCAGTAATGGGTGCAATAAGTCCAACTACTAACAGATTTGATTAGTGTAGAAAAATGGATGTTGTCTATCTTTGTGTAACATAAGCTCAATCAATCAATGCAAAAACAACAACAGATTTTGAAACAATAAAAATCGACTTGCTGTGGAGAATGCTGGGAAATATCTTAAGAATGGGCATGGTTTTGAATGTTTTACTCTACACAGAGTAAAACTTACAAATCACACTCACCTCTGGTTATTAACACCAGCACTGGGGTTATTTTATACAACTGAATGTTAATTTACCTATTTACAGTGTTAATTTAACTTCTGAATCAACTCTAGAAATGTTACACAGAAAAATCTACACTTGGTAACGCTGGCCAGTTTGCTATGTACAAATATTCCCATATAATGTAGGTACAGTTAAAAAATCCTTACAGCATATTTTTATTTTATTTCTAGAGGGTTAAAGTTCAAACACTAAGGTAAATACTAATGTTCAAGGCACTATTTCATAGAAATAAAGAAAAAATACATTATAAAAGCTTATTCAGATTCAGAAGAGTTCTATGTATAACCCTTCCTGGCTTCCAAAGAATCCTTCTTGTTTTCTTTCATAAACAGTTCTTACAATAAAAAAAGGTTCCAGGTAGAACCCTTTGCCTTACAAATAACCCTTGTCTTCCAAAAAGGGAAAATGGTTCTTGGTAGAACCCTATCCCTCTGCAAAGAACCCTTTTGAAACCCTTTTTTCTAAGAGTGTACATGTCAAATTATTAATAATGTTACGTATGGATAATTATACGGCAACGTTACAGCACAAGAGGGTTCCCTGAAAGACAAAGCTGATCGTGGACTACAGCAAATTGAGGGCCGAACTCGCCCCCATTCACATCGATGGGGCTGTAGTCCACATCACTAAGGATCTATCATGGTCCACACACACCAATACAGTTGTGAAGAGGGCAAGAGAATGCCTTGGGAGGCTGTAAACATTTGGCATGGGCCCTGAGATCCCCCAAAAGTTCTACAGCTGCACCATTGAGAGCATCTTGACCGGCTACATCACCGATTGGTATGACAACCGATTGGTATGGCAACAGAGGGTAGTGCGTACAGCCCAGTACATCACTGGGGCCGAGCTGCCTGCCATCCAGGACCTCTATACCAGGCAGTGTCAGAGGAAGGCCCTACAAATTGTGAAAGACTCCAGCCACCCAAGTCATAGACTGTTCTCTTTGCTACCGCATGGCAAGCGATTCCGATGCACCAAGTCTGGAACCAACAGGACCCTGAACAAGCCATAAGATTGCTAAATAGCTCGTTAAATGGTTAACCAAATAGCTACCTGGACTATCTGCATTGACCCTTTTTGCACTAACTTTTCCGTCTCATCACATATGCTGCTGTTATTGTTCATTATCTGACACTTTATTCCTAGTTATATGTACATATATACCTCAATTACCTCGTACCCCTTCACATCGACTCAGTACTGGTACCGTGGTATATAGCCAAATTATTGTTACTCATTGTGTATTTATTATTATGTACTTTTATTATTATGTTTTACTTTGCTATTATTTCTCTATTTTCTTTCTCTTTGCATAGTTGGGAAGAGCCCATAAGTAAGCATTTCACTGTTAGTGTCTACACCTGGTGTTCACAAATACATGTGACGAATACACTTTGATTTGAATACCTCCCTCTCGCCTCCTCTCTCTTCCCTCTCCTATCCTCCATTCTGAGTGACACAAGCTGTGATAAACATATCCCCTGCTTTCTCCTCTGTCTTTCCTTCTTGACCTTTTCCCCACTCCCTATTTTCTCCTCTAACTTTCCCCCCACTTCGCCCTTTCTCATCTCCTCTCTCTGAATGAAAAATGCTGTGATACTCAAGGCAAAATTGTCTGCAGCACCATAGGCATTCCCAATCCCTCCCCCTTCCCTTCCATCTCCCCAGATCTCTCCGGTCAATCAGAGCCGATTGGCAACAAGTCTCTGCATCTCTCACAAAACAATTATTGGGGTTGTTGTGGAGATGGGATTCCCGGACCGCTTATATCTCCTCTCAACTCTGCTCTTCATCGGGCCATGCCATAGGAAGCAATTATTGCTGCTTGCCAGCTGACAGGCCTATTCCCCCGCTAGCACCGACTGGCCTGAATCCTCAGGCGCTCTCTAGGCAAATAGCATCCTAAACCACTCCACGCATTCATCTCAAATATCTTACCAACTGTTCTATCACACACATATTGTTCCCTTTGCTCCACCTTGAGTTGTGTTGGGGGAGCGAGATGGACACACAGGCGAACAAAAAGGAGGTGCTTTAATTTTAATGTGCTGTAGTGTTATGTAGGCTGGGGTGGTGTGTGTGTACACAAACATAACGGGACCCCAGTGGTTCCTCCATTGTCCTATCCCAGACCCTCCAGGAAAGAGGAAAGTAAGAGAGGAGAGTGAGAGATGGCTTCTCCATCTGTCAAGGAGCAATGAAGTACCAATGGTCTTTCTACACTTTTGTGTTGATGCGTTTTCGTTTGGCCTGCAACCTTTATTTTGTGTTGGTCTGAATTTCGCACGAATTGTACTCACTTTGGTTTAAATCAGGGATGGTGAACTCTCCTCCTGGAGTGCAACTGTAGGTGTGCGGGTTCCTGCTCCAGCCCCGTTGAAGCACACCTCATTCATGTCTGTATGTGCCCTAATGTGTCATGTGTTCAAACCAGTGTAAATACACAGGCTATAACCTGAGCAGCATGTTCCGTAGAAAGCCATATAAGGATAGAGACCCTGGTGGAGAAGTGTAGGAGCTGGAAAATGGATACGGATTCACCAAAATAGATCAGAGTAAATGACAATGAGAAAACCAAAGACTCATCTGTCAATTGACTTACTAATTTAATAAACACATTAAAGTTCAGTGAATGCTATGATCACTATAATTAATGTATGGGGTCTCCCCGTCTTTCTTACACACTATCCCTCTCACTGTGGTTGTGAAATAATAAATGAATTAGAATAGATATTGCCATCAACTAATTATCATGCAAATAACGCCGCAACAAAGGATAGGGGGACTGGTATTCTCTGCCAGGAATTCCCCAACGTGCTTGAAGCTGTCTACAGTGCAATTAGAAAAGGAAGAGAGTGAGCGATGCATTAAACGACAGGAATGGCTGGCACTTACTCATAGTCAAATTAATTCCGTATTTTTTCCCTCTTGCCCTTGTCTGAGGCAGGGACCGTTTCATGTCACACGCTCCTCTCCTGGAGGAGCTATTTTCCTACCTCTCTCCGGGAATTCCGTGCCTATAATAGTAACAAAATAAATAAAAGGGATCGCTGGCGATGCAGCAGGAGCAGAACACCAACTTTCTGATAATTACCTGACATGTTGATCTGCATCAGGCCTCGTCTCAGGCCTTGTAGCGAGGCAGCTAAGAATTAATGTCCCTCCGCCGAGCAGGCGATCTAGCCTTTGATCAGGGCCGGGTGTTGCAGATGTCAGCATCACTTAATTGACTTCAGGGGGAGAGGTTTCAAAAGGAAAAGACCTCACTCTGTTGCTGTCTGACTTCTGCTGGATAGGCCACACAGCCCTTTGTCTGTTGACACAAGGCCCAGGGATGGTCTCTTGGTAAATACTGTTGTAGTGATTAAAAGGGAACAGACAAAGCAGGTCTTGAACCATCAATCATGTGATAGCAGGACAAGCACACAACCTCCTGTGGCATACAGTAAAAGTCCAAACCTCTTGGTAGTGGCTCTAGTACATTACAGAGATACATACAGAGGTAAATACAGAGATACAACAATATTATTTGCTTCCTTCTCCAGGTGCCCCATTAGAAACAAAAATAAACAAAAATAAAACAGTCAATTCCAATCGACTGTCAATCTGCTCTGTTAGACATGCAATGGCACCTCACCCAAGGTGCGTCTATGAAGTCGTAAGCGTAAGTAATCCGTTTTATGAGCAAAACTCATCATTTTGACAAGGTGCATCTCCCATATGGATCGTCATATTCCTGTTTTCCTAATTTGCCATTTGCAGCTGTTTGTGGCTGTCGAATAAACGTCAAAAACTGTAACGAGCTGTAACAGTTTATTTGGATAGTCCATCTCTAGATCCTCTCTACACACCATACACTGACTATCAGTAACATTTCAACTATCTACTAACCCTAGCTCTAAGCATAACCTTAACCCTTACCCTAATGCTTATTCTAAACCAAACCCGTGATAAGCAGTTGCTTATCAACAGATAGTTTGTTGATAGTATGACCATCTGTTTACTTATTTGCCTTCTACAGGGAACATTGGCACATAATGAAGAGTTTAGAAAATGTCTCAAGTTTCCTCTACCAAACCAATTGAGTTCTGAGGACTTTTCAATATGACCAAACTTTGACCGGTGGTAACCTACTTTAGACTTAACTATCCCAGGTAATGATTTCCTATCGAGGAGTCTAATACAAAGAGAAATATCGTCTCATAAAACAAGCTCAGCGGAGGGCCTTGTTTAAATATTCAAACCCCATCTCGATTCATCCCTAGTGAATTCAAAGCACACGTCCCCATCCTCCGCTCCCAGAACCGAAATCAAAGACATGGATGCAATCAAATGGACTGTCCTTTTGTTCATCAGTGTAATATAATGTAAGTATGTCCAAACTAGAAAACAAACAAGCAGAAAGTGCCTTATTATTAGCGTTCCTATTATCAAAATTACTTTATTTGGCAAAATATTGTCATTATTAGGGGCCAGAAAACATTGTATTTCCCATGGCGGTAATGAGGGGCCTGGGTGCTTCTTCACTTCAAACCTCTGACAAGTCTTTTATTACTGTTACATTAAATGGAGGAAATGATGATACTTCAGCCTGGCGATTACTCTCTGTGTACCCTTGATGTCAAAGTTAAACGTAGTCTACACTCTTTTAATATTTGATTGTTTTTTCAATGTCATTTGGTCCAATTAATCATTTTGTTCCTTTAATTTACTTGCTCCTGTGGCATCACTCTGATCTAGATGTCCTGATTAACCGGACTCTATGATATCGGGTCATCTTTTGATGTTCCATATTTTTCTTTTTTTGGCATCCTTTATTGGCCACTGTGGGGGCCGAAAACTTTTCTCCCTCTCTGTTGCTCCGCCCTCTAACTCTTAGGATGAGCAGATTACATCGCCAACAAAACAGGATTATTATTCATAAATGCTTCATTATTTTGAGAGTCTGGGTGCTTAACATAACAAACTGTTTGTTTTCAGAAGGTCCTGATTACTGTGTGTTTTTACATAGTTGAATGACAAACTAAGCCAGTTTGACTGGGTGCGACAAGATAGTTAAAAACAGGCTGACACTGAAAGACACAGAGCTGTAACATATGGATAAAGCTTAATGATTAAATACAACCAGAATGGATATCCATGGAAGAACACATTGGTTTCATTGTGCATTGCCCATGTATTAATACGTTGGTTGTCAAGGGCCACCATGTTCGGTGTATAACAGGTGTTTCGCAGATGGGAACATCAATCTCGTTAAAAACGCAAGGGACCCCAAAAATATTAGTATGTAAAATGGCAGGAAACAATGGTTTTATCTAGCCTACTCAACATGCAGAGGGAGAAAGGAACCACATCTGATGATCTGCTGTCTGTGTCTGCGCTTGTTATTATTTGCAATGAACAAAAAGAAGAGGCATCAATTACGTGTTAAAATCTGAAGGGAGCGCACTCATTATTTTCATTATGTGCACCCACCAAATTGCATCAAGCTTATGAAATATTTCTTCCACTCCTTCAAAGGCTTGTTAGAGCTTCTATGAAATTACGTCTCCAGCTGTAACACGCTGTCAGGTCTCTTTAGCCAGTCATTAATGAGGATTTGTTCCTGGGTATAGATAGCGAGCGGAGCTGGCAAGCGGAGTTCGAGCTACAGCGAGCGCCCGACAGGCCTAATTGTTGCGCGGCAGCTAAGGGTCGGCTAATGAAGCAGTGGCTGATGGGGGCTGGGGGGACGGGAGCCAGCTCAAGACCGGAGAATTTCCCAAAGTTTCTCCAGATCAAAGAAGAGCCAAGATGGAGCGTTTGGTGAATTGTCAGCTTCAGACTAATAAACTGACACCTCGCCTTTACATTCTAGAGAGAGAGCGTCGGAAAGATGGATAGAGAAAGTGAAAAAAAAGTAGTCAGAGAGAAGAGAAAGAGATGGGTTTAGAAAGAGAGAAAGATGGTGTGTTTCAAAACTTTATTACAGAGTGATGAACTTTAAACAGTATGTGATATTTTAGAAAGACATGTCTCAAAAGACCCAAAGAAAAAATGATGTATTGTATTGGAAATTTGTATTATGGCACAAGTATATTTATGAAGACATAAGGTGATTTGGCAAGTCGGTCCGTTTCGTACAATATCAAGGTAAAGTAAAACACAGACGAGAAATAAGAAAAACATGAGAATGTAAGCTATATACAGGGTTAGTGCCAGTACCATAAAAGAGGCATGGTGGTAAACGGTAATTCCTAGGCTTCATAGATTTAACATAAACTCTCCTCCTCAACAGGTTAAAACATCACCGGTCACTAATCGCTCTGGAACACTAGTGTCAGGAACGTGGTTCCTTATTCTACATGGCAAGGCATTGACGTGAGAATGGAGACTGGGTAATGTGGCTGTGCTCCGTGAGGCCTGAGTTTGGCAGGGAAACAAAGAGAAGATTAACCCTGGCCAGCCAGTCGTAATGCTTCTCATTACCCTCCTCAGCATACACAAGAATGTTTGCTTGTTGTGAGAACCTGCCACAGGTTCTTAGAGATGATGGGGCAGAACTAGTCTGATCCCAGATCTGTTTGTGCTGTCACAAACATATCTGGGATCAGGCTAGGGTAGCACTGGTATTTTACATAATGCTCTCATTTACTGTATGTATGTACAGTGCATTCGGAAAGTATTCAGACCCCTTGACTTTTTCCACATTTTGTTACGTTAGTCTTATTCTAAAATTGATTGTAAAAAACATTTTCAATCATCAATCTACACAATACCCCATCATGACAAAGTAAAAACAGGTTTTTAGAATTTTTTGCTAATTTATACAAAATATTAATAAAATAAAAAACGTATTTATATAAGTATTCAGACCCTTTTCTATGAAATTGAGCTCAGGTGCATCCTGATTCCATCGATCATCCTTGAGCTGTTTCTACAACTTGATTGGAGTCAACCTGTTGTAAATTCAATTGATTGGACATGATTTGGAAAGGACTGGGAGACTAGTCAGGATCAAGGGAAAGATTAATGGAGCAAAGTACAGAGAGATCCTTGATGAAAACTTGTTCCAGAGCGCTCAGAACCTCAGACTGGGGCGAAGGTTCACCTTCCAACAGGACAACGACCCTAAGCACACAGCCAAGACAACGCAGGAGTGGCTTCGGGACAAGTCTCTGAATGTCCTTGAGTGGACCAGCCAGAGCCCGGACTTGAATCCGATCAAATATCTCTGGACAGACCTGAAAATATCTGTGCAGCGACACTCCCCATCCAACTTGACAGAGCTTGAGAGGATCTGCAGAGAAGAATGAAAGAAACTCCCAAAATCAGGTGTGCCAAGTTGGGGAAGTGTACCCAAGAAGAGTCGAGGCTGTAATCACTGCCAAAGGTGCTTCATCAAAGTACTGAGTAAAGGGTCTGAATACTTATGTCAATGTGATATTTAAGTTTCATATTTTTAATACTTTTGCAAAAATTTCTAAAAAACAGTTTTTGCTTCATCATTATGGTATGTTGTGTGTAGATTGATGAGGGAAAAAAGCTATTTAGTCAATTTGAAAATAAGGCTGTCACATAACAAAATGTGGAAAAAGTCAAGTGGTCTGAATACTTTCTGAATGCACTGTAGTCACAGTACCAGTCAAAAGATTGGACACACCTACTCATTCCAGGAAGACATAAAAACTTTGAAATAACACACATGGAATTACGTTGCTGCTATTTATTTTTTTATCCTATCCTGCTGCTCAGCCACTTTATCCCTGATTGTATGCATATAACTACCTCGTCTATCACTGATATCATTATTGTTCTTGGACATACTGTATATTTTATTTATATTGACACTATTTCCGATATTGCTACTATGCAAGTAACCATTTGGCTGTACCATTTACACCTGTAGAGACCATCCACTTAACCAGACTTAGCAAAATATTGATAAATAAAATTAATATCGATATGTGTGGTCGTAACATGATTTTGTGACATTACACAACAATATCATGTGACCGTATCAAGTGTCCACCACTTAAATATATGGCGCATGCATCTGTTTATGTGCTGTACATGTGCATCTCACTCAGGTTACATGGCCTTAACTTATGTATGGAATACTATGTGATAAGTGCATGTGTAACAGTATATAACGTATGCTAATGTACTGGTGTGAAGGCATTTGGGGAGTGATGTAAAGTACTTAAGTAAAAATACTTTAAAGTACTACTTAAGTCGTTTTTTGTGGTATCTGTACATTACAATTTATATTTTTGGCAACTTTTACTTCACTACATTCGTAAAGAAAGTAATATACTTTTTACTCCATACATTTTCCTTGACACCCAAAAGTACTTGTTATATTTTGACAGGAAAATTGTCCAATTCAAACACTTTTCAAGAGAACATCCCTGGTTATCCATACTGCCTCTGATCTGGCAGACTCACTAAACACAAATGCTTTGTTTGTAAATTATGTTGGAGTGTTGGAGTGTGCCCCTGGCTATCCATCAATTTTTTTTTAAGTATAAAATTGTGCCTTCTAGTTTGCTTAATATAAGGAAGTTCAAATGGTTTATATTTTTACTTTTGATACCTACGTACATTGTACCCCTTGCTATTTAAAAATAAATACAATTGTGCCATGTGGTTTAACATAAGGAATTTGAAATTATTTATACTTTTACTCAAGTATGACAATTTAGTCCTTTTTCCACCACAGGATGTGGCTGGGGGTTATAGCATTTCTTTCACATGACCCATCAATTTAGACAAGTGTATCTGGGTAAGCGTCATCTATTTCTAAAATATTTGTATCTGGGCACTTTCTGTTTACCTGGAATTTTTCCTTATTGTAGGCTACTACCACTTTTAGTCATTAGCGCATGACCTCATGTGAATCCCTAAATAGTTGGGTGGGGCTGGCTTAAGAGGATGTGAACAATGCTGAATGGGTGTAGACAAACGAGAGCTGGAGTAGTACCAAAACATTCAAAGACCATTTTCTCAAAAGTGAGTTTACAAGTGTATCAACTTTCAAAGTAGAATTACTTTCCTATTGTTCCTCAAAAATGCTGTGTATGATATACCATTTTGTAGCTCTGAGTCTCTACTTTTATCCAATGTAAAAATCTGAAGTTCAAATTTTGCTACATAAGACCGAATCCAGGTGGTGAGTCACACATTTGAAATTGTGTTTTTTACACATTTTACATTTATAAAAGTAGACTCAGAACAAAAAATATATATATATATTATATCATAGACTACAGTTGAGGAACTGGGAAAGTAATTATGCTTTGAAAGTTGATAAACTTGTAACCTCACTTTTGAGAAAATGGTACTTAAATGTTTTGGTAAACCTACTGGAGAGCTCTTCTTTGTCTACACCCATTCAGCATCGTTCACACCATCTTAAGCCTAAAGATCTACCCATCTCTTTAAGGATTCACATGTGAGGCCATGTACTAAACAAAGTTTAAGACTAAAGGTTGGTTTATACTACGTCTAGCGACAGTTGTCGCAGTGACATAATGAACATTCTAGCGTCGTCCGACATCAAACTTGTCGTTGTCGTTATGAAAAAGTATAAAACACAAAAACTACAGGCTGCATGACATCAGCAGCCTGGTGGTCCAAAATAGCATAACTAGTGTATTTTAACACCAATAAATCCACCTGTTTAAAAATATATTTAATATATGTCAATCTAGCAAACCAGTCAACTAAAACCAAAATTCTAAACAATGTTTTGGTTCATTTCTAGCTTGTTAGCTAGCTAGCTAATGCTAAGTTAGCTGCTTAGCCAGTTCAAATAATGAACATATGATATAGCTGACAACGTCTTGACTTTATCTCATTTGTCTTTATTATTACAGGAAAAATAATCTCACAAGATCATTATTTACAAGTTAATGGTGAGCCAATTACAGAAAYTAGCTTATGGTTTTGAGTGTGACTAAATAAAAGTAGGGCATTCTACCGAAGAATTTTAGAACTTGGACACTGTCTCGTTGGCCTAACGTTATATCCTAATTTGACTTTGGTGCAGGTKATTTTCTTCACATCACAGTCTCTGGTAAACACATACTATATCAAATAAAATCWAAGTTTATTTGTCACATGCACAGGACACAGAAGGTGTTGCAAAATGGTTACTTGTAGTATAGTCTCTTGTTTAGACATGTAGCTAGCTAGCTAAACAATTAACCATAATCCCAACTCATAATGTTACTACCCTGCAGGTAGCTAACCAACCAGGTTCAATGTTAGCGAGCTAACAMTAGGCTATAACTTGCAATTAATTTGMCTCAGATACGAATAATATTACTGCACAGATCATGCACGTAATGTTAGCTAGCAAGCTTGCCATCTAACATTAGCTAGCTAGCTAACAGTACGCTTTAACTTGATATGAAAATYACTATAATATCTGAAAATGTAGCTAGTAAGACTGTTTTACCCAATACTTAATAGACGCTTCTCCCTCTCTGGAAAGCGTGCCAGAGTAAACTGCCTGCTACCAGGCCCAGAAGCTAAGGTATGCATATTATTAGTAGAGTTGGATCGAAAACACTCTGAAGTTTCTAAAACTGTTTGAATGATGTCTGTGAGTAAAACAGAACGCATATTGGCAGGCAAAAACCTGAGAGAAAATCCAACAAGGAGTGGGAAATCTGAGGTTTGTAGGTTTTCAAGTCTTTGCCTATCCAAGATACAGTGTAAATGTGTCCGATTGCACTTCCTACGGCTTCCACTAGATGTCAACAGTTCTTTAGAACCTTGTTTCAGGCTTCTACTGAGCTGCAGCACGGTGGCCAAGACCATAAGCGGTTGAACTGGACAGGTTCCACTCAGAACAGGCCTCGCCGTGGTCGACCAAAAGAAGTTGAGTGCACGTTCTCAGCGTCATATCCAAAGGTTGTCTTTGGGAAATAGACGTATGAGTGCTGCCAGCATTGCTGCAGAGGTTGAAGGGTGGGGGGGGTCAGCCTGTCAGTGCTCAGACCATATGCCGTACACTGCATCAAATTGGTCTGCATGGCTGTCATCCCAGAAGGAAGCCTCTTCTAAAGATGATGCACAAGAAATCCCGCAAACAGTTTGCTGAAGACAAGCAGACTAAGCACATGGATTACTGGAACATGTCCCGTGGTCTGATGAGACCAAGATAACTTATTTGGTTCAGATGGTGTCAGAGTTGGTGTGGCGGCAACCAGGTGAGGAAGCAGCAGAGTGTTCTTGCCTCCAGTCAAGCAGTGGTGTGGGAGGTGGTGTCATGGTCTGGGGCTGCATGAGTGCTGCCGGCGCACTGGGGGCTACAATTCATTGAGGGAACCATGATTGACCAACATGTACTGTGACATACTGAAGCAGAGCAGATCCCTCCCTTTGGAGAGGCTGGGCCGCAGGGCAGATATTCCAACATGATAACGACCCCAAACACAGCTCCCAAGACAACACTGCTCCTTGCTAAAAGAAGCTGAGGGTAAAGGTGATGGACTGGCCAAGCATACTCTCGACCTAAACCCTATTGAGCATCTGTGGCAGCGCACTCAAACGGAAGGTGGAAGTCTCTAACATCCACCAGCTCCGGATGTCGTCATGGAGGAGTGGAAGAGGACTCCAGTGGCAACCTGTGAAGCTCTGGTGAACTCCATGCCCAAGAGGGTTAAGGGCAGTGCTGGAAAAAATGATGGTGGCCACACAAAATATTGACACTCTGGGCCCAATTGGACATTTTCACTTAGGGGTGTACTCACTTTTGTTGCCAGCGGTTTAGACATTAATGGCTGGGTGTTGAGTTATTTTTGAGAGGACAGCAATACACTGTTATACAAGCTGTAACTCACTACTTTACATTGTAGCAAAGTGTCATTCTTCAGTGTTGTACAATGAAAAGATATACTCAAATATTTAGAAAAATGTGAGGGTGTATCTCACTTTTGTGATATACTGTAATCGACAGATTAATCAAACAAAAGGACCATTGGTGATGGTTATGGGACATATTGGAGTGCCAACAAAAGAATTTCGTGAGGTAAAGGCATGATTTATATTTATATCTGCGTTTTGGTGTCGTGCTTGCAGTGTTGAAATATGCTTCCTCTTGGTTACTGTTGTGCTATCATAGATAATAGCATTCTATGTTTCGCCGAAAAAGCCTTTTTGAAATCTGACATGTTGGCTGGATTCACAACGAGGTAGCTTTATTTTGGTATCTTACATGTGTGATTTAATGAAAGTTTGATTTTTATAATTTTATTTGAATATGGCGCGCTGTATTTTTCCTGGCTATTGGCCGGTGGGACGATAGCGGAAGGTTACTCACTTTTTCCGTGGTTCCTCACTTTCTTAACCAACTCTCATTTCTGCCAAAAAAACGCATTTTGATTTAAAAAAAGTTTCCATTAATGCCTCTCTCGTGAATTAGTGACATATTGCCTAGTTCCTGAAATAGTCACAATTACAGTAGCAAGAGAATCAGTGTCTTTCTTTCTTTCTTTTCCATCCTATCCTTAGTTGTTCACTGCTCTAAGGTAAGGCATTACGGTGTAAGCCAACATCTATTCCTAAAACCCCCAGCAGTAACTCACACCATAAAACAGCTTGGGTAAAAAGCAGGGTCCACAGACACAAACATATTAGTTTATCCACTTCTGAGAAATGTATTTATTTTTTTTCTGTTCTTGAGAGAGCAGCCCAAAGCCACACAGACAACTGGGCTTCCTCCTCGTGTGTGTCGGTGTTTCATCAGAATACCCCAGATCTACTTCAGTCTCTACCAGTTCAAATAACTCTACTCACTCTCATCAGCCAAAGTGTCAGCAATGGCGCTACAATACCAGGCAATTAAGCCACATGCTAAGCTTGCTACAGTAAACTGCTTTGTAGCCTTTTTTTCTTTAAAAAATTATTCACCCTGGTTATTTTTTCACCTATGCAATCTGTGCTCTCTCTCAGTATGTCACACACATGTGCACCCACACACCACCCCCAGAGCAGTGCAAATAGATGTCACTCTTAATTGGTCCCAGGTTCACAACGAAAGATACTTGGACAGAAATGGGGGTGAAAAAAGGGTCTTATGTTGGTAATGCTAAAGTGTGTATTAAATCACGTGCACTCTGAGGGGTAATAGTTTAGAATGTTTAAGAGGCCTGTACAGGAACAGACTCCAGGTTGCAGCAGCCAAGTCTTCAGCGCAGAGGCGGAGTAGAGCGGAGCCGGTCATGAAAATGAATTCATAAGTACTGTGAAGCAGAGGTCAAGCCAAACTTTGAATTGTTTCCAAAACATTTCATGCCGACAAGCCCATTCTCAGTGTCGAACGGGTGTCAGAGAAATGTTCCATTGGGTTCAAACTTGAATCAAAGGATCGAGCAAAAGAAGAAATAAGTTAATTTTTCTGTAATCCAAACATACTTCTGTATGAATACCTTACAACTGTTCTCTAAAAAACTGAGCAGTGTTCATGAGAATTACGAAGGACCCACACATCTGCAGTAGTCGTGTTTTAACTTTCATGTTTGAGGAACTGAAGTTGCTACTCCAATTCGACAGACAGGTGGGGGCGGTGTGTGGTCTGTGTGTGCGCGTGCATGCAAGTGAACATGTAAGGATACGGTTTGTGTGAGTGTGTGGTAATATACGGTATGTATGTGCGTATAGTACAGTTTAATACTGTCTGTGCGTGTTGTATGTAGCATATTTGCGTGTTTGTATGTGCGTGCATGTGTATGCCCATAAGCATACGGACAATAAATAACTTAGAACAGCATCACACCAGCAACTCTCTCTCTCCGTCATGGGCCCTTTTAACCAGCTGGCAGACTGCATAGTCGAAGAGATGAAAAGCAACACTGTGCAGCCCGCCAGAGTGACACTGATGGAACCTTTTAAGAGCAAAAAAATTTGTGAAAACACAGAGACCACCGGCTGATGTCATATGACAGCTGTTAGCTCAATCAGAAAACAGGGTCCCACAACGACAAAAGGAGGGAACACCATTCAGTGTAAGACGACTTCTGATCTGTGAAATATTGAGCGGAGTGGCCACTGAAGTGCCATGTTTTCACAAGTACCATGTGATTAGCCATAGGCAAGTAGGGCTTTTCTTAAGGCCAGCTGCTTAAAAGAAGAGCAGAACTCACTCAGTTTTCCCTTGTATCGGCGTTCAATTTTGCTCCATTGGCATGCTTCTCAAAGACAGCACTTATCTGTCTTTCATTATTTTTATATATACAGTGCCTTCAGAAAGTATTCATACCCCTTGGCTTAATCCACATTTAGGTTTGTTAGAGAATTAGAGATTAAACATACATTTTTCTTACCCATCTACACACAATACCCCATAATGACAACGTGAAAACATGTTTATAGAAATGATGGCACATTGATTGAAAATGAAACACAGAAATATCTCGTTAACATAAGTACTTTGTAGAAGCACCTTTGGCGGTGATTACAGCTTTGAGTTGTATTGGCTTTCTGTATCAGCTTTGCACATCTGGAATTGGGGAATTTCGCCCATTCTTCCTTGCAGATTTTCTCAAGCTCTGTTAAGATCAATGGGGAGCTGCGTTGAACAACAATCTTCAAGTCTTTCCACAGATCTAGGCTTTGGCTGGGCCACAAGGACTTATTAGGACTTTACATTCTTGTTCTTAAGCCATTCCAACGTTGCTTTGGCTGTATGCTTGGGGTCATTGTCCTGTTGGAAGATAAATCTTCGCCCCCAGTCTAAGGCCAAATAGTATACTTTTAGTATACAATTTTATCTCCCCCTCTTCTACGCTGCTGCTAATCTCTGTTATTATCTATGCATAGTCACTTTAATAACTCTACCTACATGTACATATTACCTTAATTACCTCAACACCGGTGCCCCCACACATTGACTCTACCCATTGCATTTAGCTCCGCTATTGTTATTTACTGATGCTCTTTAATTATTTGTTATTCTTATCTCTTACTTTTCTTAAGGTATTTTCTTAAAACTGCATTGTTGGTTAAGGGCTTGTAAGTAAGCAATTCACTGTAAGGTCTACTACACCTGTTGTATTCAGCGCATGTGACAAATAACATTTGATTTGATCTTTTGGTTTATGCTCTGAGTTTTTTGCGTGCCTTTGCAAACTTCAGGTATGCTGTGGTGTGCCTTTTTCTCAGGAGTGGCTTCTGTGGCTTCTGTCTGTTGTCTTTCTGGCAGGCTCTTTCATCTCAGCCTAGGAACTCTAGTTCTATCAGAGTGGTTAATTGGTTCTTTGTCGCCTGCCTGACCAAGGTTCTTCTTGGCCGGTTGCTCAACTTGGTTGGATGGCCAGCTCTAGGCAGAGTCTGGGTAGTTCCATATTCTTTCCATTTTTCAATGACGGAGACAACTTGTGCTCTTGGAAATATTTTATATCCTTCCCCAGATATATGCCTCATCATAATTCTATCTCAGAGGTCTATGGACAGTTCCTTGGACTTCATGGTATAGTTTCTAAATCATTTCCAAACGATTGAATTGGTGACAGGTGGACTCCAAGATGTAGTGTCATCTCAAGGATGATAAAAGGTAAATAGATGCACCTGAGCTCAATTTGGAGTGTCATAGTGAAGGGGTGTGAATATGTATGTACAGTGCATGAGATATCTATCTGCATTTCATATTCAATAAATTTGGCCAAATTTCTAAAAATATGTTTTCAATTGGTCATTATGGGGTATTGTGTGTAGATTGGTGAGAAAAAAATATATTGGATCCATTTTTAATTCAGGCTGTAACACAACAACATGTGGAATAAGTCAAGGTGTATGAATACTTTCTGAAGGCACTGTACCTCAGAGGAAACATGACATCAGCAGTACAACAGAATTTGAATCATACTTAACAGTCCCTTCATGTCTGTGAAGCGAGGAAACAGCACATCAGAGGACTCCATGATCATGTACCATCTGCTGGAAGGTCATTTTCATCTTTTGCTTGATTGTGCCCTGGTCTGAAAGATGTTTCATTAGGGATATGGCCTCTCTCCATTGGTCTTCACTCTCAATGACGATCTCAAATCAAATGTTATTTGTCACAAGATTCGTAAACAACAGGTGTAGACTAAGAGTGAAATATTTGCTTACGTCCTTTTCTAACAATGCAGAGATAAAGGTAAAAAATATACATTTTGTTGGTGATCTCTAGCCTGGATGAATGCTTTCTATCAGTGGCGGTTGTTGATGTGGGCAATTCTTTTTTATGAGCATGTCCTTATTGTAACGCTTGTCGTCTGGAGAAGGAGAGGAGGACCAAGGTGCAGCGTGGTAAGTGGTCATATTCTTTTAATAAAATACGAAAACGCTTGACAAACAACAAAAACGACAAACGAACAGTCCTGAAAGGTGAAACAAAACACTAAACAGGAAACAACCACCCACAAACAAAAGTGGGAAAACAGGCTACCTAAATATGGCTCCCAATCAGAGACAACGATAGACAGCTGCCTCTGATTGGGAACCACACCATGCCAAACACACAGAAACAGAAAACCTAGACCTACAACATAGAATACCCAGACATAGAATACCCACCCACATCACACCCTGACCAAACTAAAAATAGAAACATACAAAGCAATCTACGGTCAGGGCGTGACAGTACCCCCCCCCAAAGGTGCGGACTTCGGCCGCAAAACCTGAACGGTGGCGGACCTTTACCGCCGACCCCGGACCGGGGACCCTCGCAGCGGGCCCCGGACAGGAGGGAGGCTCTGGCTGCTCTGGACAGGAGGGAGACTCTGGCTGCTCCGGACAGGAGGGAGACTCTGGCTACTCCTGACTGAAGCCCGTCGCTGGAGGCTCCGGACTAGAGGGCGTCGCTGGAGGCTCCGGACTAGAGTGTGTCGCTGGAAGCTCCGGACTAGAGTGCGTCGCTGGAGGCTCCGAACTAGAGGATTTTGCTGGAGGCTCCGGACTAGAAGACGTCGCTGGAGGCTCTGGACTAGAGGGAGACGCTGGAGGCTCCGGACTAGAGGGCGTTGCTGGAGGCTCCGGACTGACGTCCTTCGTTGGAGGCCTCGTGCCATAACTCCTCACTGGAGGTTTCGTGCCATGGCTCCTCACTGGAGGCTTCGTGCCATGGACCCTCACTGGAGGCTTNCTCTCTTTGGCTGGAAAATGGCTGTGTTTTTCTGTGACTAGGCGCTGACATAACATAATCAGATGGTGTGCTTTCGTCGTAAAGCCTTTTTGAAATCGGACACTGTGGTGGGATTAACAACAAGTTTATCTTTAAAATGGTGTAAAATACTTATATGTTTGAGGAATTTTAATTATGAGATTTCTGTTGTTTGAATTTGGCGCCCTGCACTTTCACTGGCTGTTGTCAAATTGATCCCGTTAATGGGATTTCAGCCGTAAGAAGTTAACACTGGAATAGAAACAATAACGCCTCGGGAAGGAACCAAAGGGAGGGACATATATATAGAGAAAGTAATCAGGGAGGTGATGGAATCCAGGTGTGTCTGATGATGCGCCGGTGCGCGTAATGATGGTGACAGGTGTGCGCAATAACGAGCAGCCTGGTGACCTAGAGGCCGGAGAGGGAGCACATGTGACACTTAGTTTAACTTCTTGTGGGCAGGGGGCAGCATTTTCACTTTCGGATAAATAGCATGCCAAAATTCAACTGCCTGCTACTCAGGTTTCTTAGAGACACCAGATTTCTAATGGACTTGCTTGCAGTTCCTACTGCTTCCACTGGATCTCACCAGTCCTTGGAAATTGGTTGAGGTTATTCCTTTGTGTAGTGAAGAAGTAGGGCTATCGTAAATGAGGGTCACATGAAGTAAATTATTTGAGAGAGGAACGTTACGAAAAAAGTTGCGTCAGTTTGTTTTCTTTTTGTATTGAACATAGATCATCCCGTCTTCAAATTGATCGATTATTAACGTTTAAAAATACCTAACATTGTATTACAAAAGTAGTTTGAAATGTTTTGGTAAAGTTTACATGTAACTTTTGATATATTTTGTAGTGAAGTGGCAAAAGTTGGAAGCTGTGTTTTTCTGGATGAAACGGTCCAAATAAATTGACATTTTGGATATACAGTATATCACAAAAGTGAGTACACCCTTCACATTTTTGTAAATATTTGAGTATATCTTTTCATATGACAACACTGAAGAAATAACACTTTTGTCACGAATCCCACCGAAGATGGTGCCTCTTCCTGTTCGGGCGGAGCTCGGCGGTCGTCGTCACCGGCCTACTAGCTGCCATCGATTCTTTTCCTTTTTTGTTTCTGTTAGTTTGGGCTGATTGGGTGCACCTGTTTTGAGTTTAGTTTTGTGGGTAGGCTATTTAAGGGCAGTCAGCCCGCTGGCTGTTGTGCGGGCTTGTTTATCTGTTATTTGGTGTTGGATTGTTTAGTGGATTTATTATTTGTTATGGACAGTTTAGTCCTGTGTTTTTGGACTCGTATTTTTCATGCGCCCGTGTGTTTAGGGCATGATCGTTTTCCCTGTCTACTGGAAAATAAATCCACGTTCATGAATCCCTGCTCTCTGCGCTTGACTCCTCCACCCAGTACTCCTAGCAGCTCTGTGTCTTGAGCAACAATTCTTTTTTTCAGATCCTCAGAGAGTTCCTTGCCATGAGGTGCCATGTTGAACTTCCAGTGACCAGTCAGTATGAGGGAGTGTGAGAGCGATGACACCAAATTTAACACACCTGCTCCCCATTCACACCTGAGACCTTGTAACACTAACGAGTCACATGACACCGGGGAGGGAAAATGGCTAATTGGGCCCAATTTGGACATTTTCACTTAGGGGTGTACTCACTTTTGTTGCCCAGCGTTTAAGACATTAATGGCTGTGTGTTGAGTTATTTTGAGGGGACAGCAAATTTACACTGTTATACAAGCTGTACAAACTCTTTACATTGTAGCAAAGTGTCATTTCTTCAGTGTTGTCACATGAAAAGATATACTCAAATATTTAGAAAAATGTGAGGGGTGTACTCACTTTTGTGATATACTGTATATCGACGGAATTAATCGAACAAAAGGACCATTTGTGATGTTTATGGGACATATTGGAGTGCCAACAAAATAATTTCGTGAAAGGTAAGGCATGATTTATATTTATATCTGCATTTTGTGTCGTGCTGCAGTGTTGAAATATGCTTCTCTCTTTGGTTACTGTTGTGCTATCATCAGATAATAGCATCTTATGGTTTCGCCGAAAAGCCTTTTTGAAATCTGACATGTTGGCTGGATTCACAACGAGTGTAGCTTTATTTTGGTATCTTACATGTGTGATTTAATGAAGTTTGTTTTTATATAATTTTATTTGAATATGGCGCGCTGTATTTTCCCTGGCTATTGGCCAGTGGGACGATTGCGTCCCACCTGCCCCAGAGAGGTTAAAGATGTAATCTGATGACAGGTGTTTTATACAACAGCCTTCTTTTTGTTCCCTCCGCATACTTGCATCAAACGGCAGAATTTTCTCCATCTCCTTAGCTATCATACTCTAATTCTACTGGGCATTCCACAGATTTCAAAACTCGGTCCACACAGAAAGTGGAGAGCACACTTTTGCAGTTCTTCTACGTGATATCTTTAAAAAAAATATGCATTAGGAAGGATTACCTACACATGGCAGACCAATCCAAACTCATCTCTCTGCTTGTCCAGCCCATCCATTATGTCAGACAATCATGGCTAGCGGGAAGGTTCCTCACTTTTTCCGTGGTTCCTCACTTTTTAACCAACTCTCATTTCTGCCCAAAAAACGCATTTTGATTTAAAAAAAAGTTTCCATTAATGCCTCTCCTGTGAATTAGTGACATATGCCTAGTTTCCTGAAATGAGTCACAATTACAGTAGCAATGAAATCAGTGTCTTTCTTTCTTTCTTTTCCATCCTATCCTTAGTTGTTCACTGCTCTAAGGTAAGGCATTACGGTGTAAGCCAACARCTATTCCTAAAACCCCCAGCAGTAACTCACACCAGTAAACAGCTTGGGTAAAAAGCAGGGTCCACAGACACAAACATATTAGTTTATCCACTTCTGAGAAATGTATTTATTTTCTGTTTTCTGAGAGAGCAGCCCAAAGCCACACAGACAACTCTGGGGCTTCCTCCTCGTGTGTGTCGCTGTGTTTCATCAGAATACCCCAGACTCACTATCAGTCTCTACCAGTTCAAATAACTCTACTCACTCTCATCAGCCAAAGTGTCAGCAATGGCGCTACAATACCAGGCCTAATAAGCACATGCTAAGCTTGCTACAGTAAACTGCTTTGTAGCCTTTTTTTCTTTAAAAAAATTATTCCACCCTGGTTATTTTTTCACTCCTATGCAATCTGTGCTCTCTCTTCAGTATGTACACACACATGTGCACCCACACACCACCCCCAGAGCAGTGCAAATAGATGTCACTCTTAATTGGTCCCAGGGTGTCACAACGMAAAGATACTTGGACAGAAATGGGGGTGAAAAAAGGGGTCTTATGTTGGTAATGCTAAATGTGTTAAATCACAGTGCACTCTGAGGGGTAATAGTTTAGAATGTTTAAGAAGCCCTGTAGCAGGAACAGACTCCAGGTTGCAGCAGCCAAGTCTTCAGCGCAGAGCGGAGTAGAGCGGAGCCGGTCATGAAAATGAATTCATAAGTACCTGTGAAGCAGAGGTCAAGCCAAACTTTGAATTGTTTCCAAAACATTTCATGCCGACAAGCCCATTCAGTGTCACGGGTGTCAGAGAAATGTTCCATTGGGTTCAAACTTGAATCAAAGGTATCGAGCAAAGAATGAAATAAGTTAATTTTTCTGTAATCCAAACATACTTCTGTATGAATACCTTACAACTGTTCTCTAAAAACTGAGCAGTGTTTCATGAGAATTAGCAGGACCCACACATCTGCAGTAGTCGTGTTTTAACTTTCATGTTTGAGGAACTGAAGTTGCTACTCCAATTCGACAGACAGGTGGGGGCGGTGTGTGTGTCTGTGTGTGCGCGTGCATGCAAGTGTACATGTACAGGATACTGTTTGTGTGCGTGTGTATGTTTGTGTGAGTGTGTGTATATACGGTATGTATGTGCGTATGTACAGTTTATACTGTCTGTGCGTGTGTATGTAGCATATTTGCGTGTTTGTATGTGCGTGCATGTGTATGCCCATAAGCATACGGACAATAAATAACTTAGAACAGCATCACACCAGCAACTCTAAGTATGACCACTTACCACGCTGCACCTTGATCCTCCTCTCCCTCTCCAGACGACAATCGTTACACTTATTTCTATTAAAGCATATTGGATGACTATCATTCAAATTCCATTGTAAGATCAGTGACTGTGACCCGGATTGAAATATGATTTTAGCCTTCTAAAGGAGAAAATTGTTTTTATATAAACTTTTGCCAAGTCAGTAACCATGCCCATGTGACCACAGACATTGTGGCAACGTGATGGAACCGCCCTCCAAGGCAAGGGCATAAAAGGACTGCTAACAAAATGTACATTAGACCGGGTTGCCGGGTTGCTGCCGGTGTGGMTCTAGCTGTATCCTGAATAATCTATCATTGAGACCAGACAGCGTGGAGTGGTGGCTACACAGCTGACAAATGGTTTAAAACTAGGAGACCAGTACATTGCCGGATTGCTACTGCCGTGTAAAATGGTTTAACCTCACTAGGGTACGTGGGACGCTAGTGTCCCACCTGGCCAACATCCAGTGAAATTGCAGAGCGCCAAATTCAAAAACAGAAATACTCATTATAAAAATTAATATAACATACAAGTGTTATAAATAGGTTTAAAGATGAACTTCTTATTAATCCAACCACGGTGTCAGAMTTCAAAAAGGCTTTACGGCGAAAGCATACCATGCGATTATCTGAGAACATTTCCCAGCAGACAAATCATTACAAACAGTTACACAAGTCAGAAATAGCGATAAAATTAATCAGTTACCTTTGATGATCTTCATATGGTTGCACTCACAAGACTCCCATTTACTCAATAAATGTTTGTTTTGTTTGATTAAGTCCCTGTTTCTATCCAAAAACTCAGTTTTGTTCGCGCGTTTTGTTCAGTAATCCACAGGCACATACGCAGTCACAACAGGCAGACACAAAATCCAAATAGTATCCGTAAAGTTCTTAGAAACATGTCAAACGATGTTAATAATCAATCCTCAGGTTGTTTTTAGCCTAAACAATCAATAATATTTCAACCGGATAATAACGTCGTCAATATAAAAGGTAAACAAGAAAGGCGCGCTCTCGGTCGTGCGCATGAAAAACCTCTGGGACTTTCCACTATCCACTCATTCAGAGAGGGCTTACTCTCTKATTTTTCAGAATTCAAGCCTGAAACAATTTCTAAAGACTGTTGACATCTAGTGGAAGCCATAGGAAGTGAAATTTGAGTCCTAAGTCAATGGATACTGTAATGACATTCAATAGAAAACTACAAACAAACAAAAAATCCCACTTCCTGGATGGATTTTACTCAGGTTTTCGCCTACCAAATCAGTTCTGTTATACTCACAGACATTCTTTTAACAGTTTTGGAAACATTAGAGTGTTTTCTAACCAAATCTACAAATTATATACATATCCTAGCTTCTGGGCCTGAGTAGCAGGCAGTTTACTTTGGTCACGCTTTTCATCCGGAAGTTAAAATAGTGCCACCTACCCTAGTGAAGTTAAAACTACTAGACCAGTATACATGCAGTGCGAGCTGAATACGTGACAAATGGTCTACAACTACAAGACCCTCTGAAACTCGACGAGTGAAGAAAGATGAAGACTATACCAAACATTCTCAGTCTGCAACTGGGTAATGTAAAGTAGTRTAGAACTTTGACCAAAGACACAAGTAAGATCTCAGCAAATTACCTTTGATGTAATCATTCTAACAAACACTTCAAGAACAAAGAAGGCCTACTACTACAACTACAAAGGACATGGTGACCTCTAGTGGACAAACCAGAGACTTCTGTCGAACACCTCCCAATAGTTGGACCAGGCAATTTCAACAGAGAGACGACAAAGACACACAAGCGTAAATATATATACATTGCAGTTATTTTCGAATGAGTGGTCGTTCATGTGCAAAGTATTCATATTCCCATGAGCATAGCTTCCACATYTATGTACAATAAGTTGACTCTCTCTGTCTCAAACCCCCCTTACATGCCCCTCCCTTTTCATTGTGTACCAAGCCGTCATGTCGGGTTAGTCCACTAGGGACGTTTCAATGTATTATGTTAGTAATCAACGTATAATCTATCCTGCGTGTGTGTTTATGTAATTCTGTGTGATTATTTAGTTAGTTAGTAAATAAACAGTCTAGCGTTCGTGCAGATTTGAAGTCAACGACGTTCAGAATGAGACTGATATGAGGTAATAATAAGTAATGGATGGCTACTATATTAAAACGATACATTCTGATATTCTTGAGTTCATTCMGGAACAAACTTTTTCCGTGGTGCCCCAAGATTGCTGATGAGTTAATTGTTACATGATTAATTTAATCACGTAATAATTAAACATAGTTAATTAATTTGTTAAAATAACCATCATCACATTAATGATAGTCACGTCACGACACCCATTTTGTTCTGTTTGCTTCCGTTTAAGAACATTTTTCAACAGAATCGCCGGAATTAATYCACAACTGATCACACGCAAATACAGTTCACTTTCATAGCAGCCACACATGTCTATGCATCTACGCCTTTTCATAGTCAACATAAAACTAACTCGTTAGTTAACCCAATACAATCACGCAGTAGAGTGCACAGTCAGCAAGCAGTTTAGCAGTTACACTGGTAGGCCCTGGTGGGAATAAATTAATAAAAACAAATGCTTACCTTGACTTGGAAGAGTTCCAGTTGGATAGCCATAGCCAGCTAGCTAACATAGCATCCCTCTCTGTTTGAGCCGGGTGTTTGAGTAGGCTAAACTAGCTAGCCGCATTCGCAAGCTAAGTGAAAGGCAAAAATGAAATTCAACAAAATATAGCTAGCTCTCTCCCTCTCCCTCTCTCTCTCTAGCTTCTCCTTCATTTTTTAAATAAATACATTTGTTCAAAACTGAACTGTTCAATTATTGTCTCTCTCTTGTATCTCTCCAAATTATATGCACTGCATTACTAGCTACAGTGCTTTGCAAAAGTATTCATCCCCCTTGGCGTTTTTCCTATTTTGTTGCATTACAACCTTTAATTGAAATAGATTTTTATTTGGATTTCATGTAATGGACATAAACAAAATRGTCCAAATTGGTGAAGTGAAATTWAAAAAAMACSTTGTTAAAAAATAAAAAAAATAAAAAGGAAAAGTGGTATGTGCATATGTATTCAACCCCTTTGCTATGAAGCCCCTAAATAAGATCTGGTGCAAACAATTACCTTCAGAAGTCACATAATTAGTTAGACTGCACACAGGTGGACTTTATTTAAGTGTCACGTGATCTCAGTATATTTACACCTGTTCTGAACAGCCGCAGAGTCTGCAACACCACTAAGCAAGCGGCACCATGAAGACCAAGGAGCTCTCCAAACAGTTCAGGGACAAAGTTAAGAGAAGTACAGATCAGGGTTGGGTTATAAAAAATATACACAACTTTGAACATCCCACGGAGCACCATTAAATCCATTATAKWTTTTTTTAAAGAATATGGCACCACAACAAACCTACCAAGAGAGGGCCGCCCACCAAAACTCACAAACCAGGCAAGGAGGGCTTTAATCAGAGGCAACAAAGAGACCGAAGATAACACTGAAGGAGCTGCAAAGCTCCACAGCGGAGATTGGAGTATCTGTCCATAGGACCACTTTAAGCCATACACTCCACAGAGCTGGGCTTTACGGAAGAGTGGCCAGAAAAAAAGCCATTGTTAAAGAAAAAAGTAAGCAAACACGTTTGGTGTTCGCCAAAAGGCATGTGGGAGACTCCCCAAACATATGGAAGAAGGTACTCTGGTCAGATGATACTCAAATTTAGCTTTTTGGCCACCAAGGAAAATGCTATGTCTGGCACAAACCCAACACTTCTCATCACCCCGAGAACACCATTCCCACAGTGAAGCATGGCGGTGACAGCATCATGCTGTGGGGATGTTTTTCATCAGCAGGGACTGGGAAGCTGGTCAGAATTGAAGGATGGCACTAAATACAGGGACATTCTTGAGGGAAACCTGTGCCAGTCTTCCAGAGATTTTGAGACTGGAATGGCGGTTCACCTTCCAGCAGGACAATGACCCTAAGCATACTGCTAAAGCAACACTCGAGTGGTTTAAGGGGAAACATTTAAATGTCTTGGAATGGCCTAGTCCAAGCCCAGACCTCAATCCAATTGAGAATCTGTGGTATGACTTAAATATTGCTGTACACCAGCCGGAAACCATCCAACTTGAAGGAGCTGGAGCAGTTTTGTCTTGAAGAATGGGCAAAAATCCCAGTGGCTAGYTGTGCCAAGTATATAGAGACATACTCCAAGACACTTTCAGCTGTAATTGCTGCATAAGGTGTCTCTACAAAGTATTGACTTTGGGGGGGAGTGAATAGTTATGCACGCTCAAGTTTTCATTTTTTTTGGTCTTATTTCTTCTTTGTTTCACAAGAAAAAATATTTAGCATCTTCAACGTGGTAGGCATGTTGTGTAAATCAAATGATACAAACCCACCAAAAATCTATTTTAATTCCAGGTTGTAAGGCAACAAAATAGGAAAAATGCAAGGGGGTGAATACTTTCGCAAGCCACTGTAGCTGTAGCTTATACTTTCTGTACTAGATTCATTCTCTGACCCTTTGATTAGGTGGACAACATGTCAGTTCATGCTGCAAGAGCTCTGATAGGTTGGAAGACTTCCTCCGTAAGATGCCATAATTACTGTGCAAGTCTATGGAAGGGCGTGAGAACAATGAGCCTCCTAGGTTTTGTATTTTAGACAATGTACACAGAGGAGGACTGAAAATAGTTGTCCTCTGGCTACACCATGGTGCTACTCTCCAGAGTGCTGTTGAGGCTACTGTAGACCTTCATTGCAAAACAGTGTTAATTATTTGATGACGTGAATATATTTACTATATATAAAACTATAAACCTTTTTAAATATTACATTTTTATGAAATTCACGGAGGAAGATGGCCCTCCCTTTCTCTCTCTGATGAGCCTACACAGCTTTCTTTAACTTTCCTCTACTGGCACATTCAGTGTTCCTTAATAAAAAAGCTAGAGGACATGGCCACTCAAAGCTTACATAGCTTATAGTGACATACGAAACAAGTGATATTTAATTGTTAATTAATGTAGTGCTCATGTGTTTAGCAGACAATTTTTCGACGTAACCATACAGTGATTTGATCAGTATAACATAACAGGAATTAAAGTACTGGTTTGGAGTGTTTCAACAATATATGAAGAGGATCATGTCAGAAATGCCTGATTAATCAGGAAATCACATCCATCGTCAGATGAAACCCTACTACAATGTAGCCAATTAACAAAAAGTAACAAATGCATTCATACTCACATATCTTCTCTCTGTGCTGGGGTCTTTGAGATTAGGGAATAGAGAAACATTTCCTTTTGCATACATTTCTTAATTGTGACGAGATGACGTAGTCCTGGCAAAAGTAACAAAGGTATATGCAATTCAAAGAAATTGATATGTCACAAAATAGACACAGAGTGTACAAAACATTAGGAATGCCTTCCTAATATGGAGTAGCACCCCTTTTGCCTTCAGAACAACCCCAATTCGTCGGGGCATGGACTCTACAAGGTGTCGAAAGCYTTCCATAGGGATGCTGGCCCATGTTGACGCCAATGCTTCCCACAGTTGTGTCGAGTTGGCTAGATGTCCTTAGAGATGTGGACCATTCCTGATACTCACGGGAAACTGTTCAGCATGAAAAACCCAGCAGCGTTGTAATTCTGGACACACTCAAACCGGTGCACCTGGCACCTACAGTACTACCATACCCCGTTCAAAGACATTTAAACATTTTGTTTTGCCCATTCACCCTCTGAATGGCACACATACACAATCCATGACTCAACTGTCTCAAGGCTTGAAAATCCTTCTTTAATAACCTGTCTCCTACCCTTTACACTGGTTGACATGGATTTAAAAAGTGACATCATTAAGGGATCATACCTTTCACCTGGTCAGTCTGTCATGGAAAGACAATGTTTTGTACACTCAGTGTATTGTAGCTAGCTAGTACACGTGCACACCTCGTGGTTAATGTAAGCTAGCTATCTAACTGTTAGCTAGCTGGCCAAGTAAACGTTAACCGACTGTTAACGTTATCTTTGATTTATAAACAAAGGACCCTTTCTAGATTGTGCAAAACAGTATAAAGTTATCCTGCCACCAACAATCAGAAAAAAAATCGGAACAAAATCTGGCATGAAATTGACACGCTGACTTCACCGGAAACATAAAAAACGTAGCAAGCTAGCTAGCTATCGTTAGCTACTTAGCTGGTCAGTCTAACGAGTCCCAGATAGCATATGTATAAAACAAGGCATAGCTAGTAACATTAGATAGGTAAGTGAAAATATAAATTAGCTAGCCTAACATTACATCAATTAAAATGTTTACTGTACAGTTGACTACCTCAAACATTTAATCACACGAAACCGATCCCAACCAAGCCMCACTGCTTCTTGACACAATGCCCACTTAACCCGGAAGCCAGCCGGACCAATGTGTCGGAGGAAACACCGTACACCTGGCGACCGTGTCAGCGTGCACTGCGCCTGGCCCGCCACAGGAGTTGCTAGTGCGCGATGGGACAAGGATAAACCCTGCCGGCCAAACCCTCCCCTAACCCGCACAACGCTGGGCCAATTGTGTGCCGCTCCATGGGTCTCCTGGTCGCGGCCGACTGCGTGGACTCAAACACAGAATCTCTAGTGGCACAGCTAGAACTGTGATGCAGTGCCTTAGACCACTGTGCCACTCGGGAGACCTTCCACATCACACTACAAACAATATCTCATAATGACAAAGCAAAAAACGGAAATATCACATTTATATAAGTATTCAGACCCTTTACTCAGTACTTTGTTGAAGCACATTTGGCAGTGATTATAGCCACGAGTCGTATTGGGTATGATGTTACAAGCTTGGCACACCTGTATTTGCGGAGTTTGAAGCCACTCCTGCATTGTCTTGGCTGTGTGCTTCGGGTCATTGTCCTGTTGGAAGGTGAACCTTTGCCCCAGTCTGAGGTCCTGAGCGCTCTGGAGCAGGTTTTCATCAAGGATCTGAGTGTACTTTGCTCCGTTCATCTTTCCCTCAATCCTGACTAGTTTCCCAATCCTTGCCACTGAAAAACATCTCCACAGCATGATTCTGCCACCATCATGCTTCACCGTAGGGATGGTGCCAGGTTTCCTCCAGATGTGACACTTGGCATTCAGGCCAAAGAGTTCATTCTTGGTTTCATCAGACCAGAGAATCTTGATTCTGAGGGTCCTTTAGGTACCTTTTGGCAAACTTCAAGCGGGCTGTTGTGCCTTTTACTGGCCAGTCTACCATAAAGGCCTGATTGGTGGAGTTCTGCAGCGATGTTTGTCCGTCCTTCTGGAAGGTTCTCCCATCTCCACAGAGGAACTTTCGGGCTCTGTCAGAGTGACCATCGGGTTCTTGGTCACCTCATTGACCAAGGCCCTTCTCCCCCGATTGCTCAGTTTGGAAGAGTCTTGGTGGTTCCAAACTTCTTCCATTTAAGAATGACGGAGGCCACTGTGTTCCTGGGGACCTTGCTGCAGATATGTTTGGGTACCCTTTCCCAGATCTGTGCATAGACACAACCCAGTCTCAGAACTCTACGGACAATTCTTTCAACCTCATTGCTTGGTCTATGCTCTAACATGGACTGTCAACTGTGGGACCTTATATAGACAGGAGTGTGCCTTTACAAATCATATGCAATCAATGGAATTTATCTCTGGTGGACTCCAATCAAGTTGTAGAAACATCTCAAGGAAATAGGATGCACCTGAGCTCAATTTTGATTCTCATAGCAAAGGGTTTGAATACTTATGTAAATAAGGTATTTCTGTATTTCATTATGGTGTATTGTGTGTATATTGATGAGGAAAAACATTTGTATAATCAATTTTAGAATAAGGCTGTAACGTAACAAAATGTGGAAGAAGTCAAGGGGTCTGAAACTTTCCAAAGGCACTGTACATTTATTATTATTATATTAGCTATGTCAATAAGCAGAGCAGAAAAAACACATACCTTCTCTCACACAAGCACAAATGAAGAGGTCTCAAAATGATGGAAGCAGCAACAGGTTCACCTTCAAAGTGATGTCACACCAAGGTCTACCAAATGCCACAAAAAATACTCCAAAGAAGTTCAAAGGGTCCCTGTTTCTGGTTACTCTTAAACTCTCTTGGGTAGGGGGCAGTATTTTCATCTCCGAATGAAAAGTGTGCCCAAAGTAAACTGCCTGTTACTCAGGCCCAGAAGCTAGGATATGCAAATAATTGGTGGTATTGGATAGAAAACACTCAAACGTTTCCAAAACTGTTAAAATAATGTCTGTGCGTATAACAGAACTGATATGGCAGGCGAAAATCTGAGAAAAATCCATCCAGGAAGTGGAATTATTTTCATGTGGCTGTTTTTCAACTCAATGCCTATAGAGAATCCAATGGGTTAGGAATCAGATTGCAGTTCCTATGGCTTCCACTAGATGTCAACAGTCTTTAGACATGGTTTCAGGCTTTTATTTTGAAAAACGACGAGTAAAAAGCCATTTTGGTCAGACGACAGAGGAAGTATGCAGACCTGATTTGGAGCGCCGTTTGTTATTTTTCCTTTCTATTGAAAACGGTATTGTCCGGTTGAATTATTATTTATTATAAAGACAAACAACCTGAGGATTAATTATAAACATCGTTTGACATGTTTCGAACAAACTTTACTGGTACTATTAGGATGTATTCGTCTGCCTGTTGTGACAGCTTTGGAGCAAGCGGATTACTGAACAAAACGCGCCAACAAGTTTTTGGGACATAAAGAGGGACTTTATCGAACAAAACGAACATTTACACTGTGTAACTGGGAGTCTTGTGTGTGCAACCATATGAAGATCATCAAAAGTAAGTGATTCATGTTATCGCTATTTCTAACTTTCGTGACTCCTCTACTTGGCTGGTAAATGTTTGTATGCTTTTTTACGCGGGGCACTGTCCTCAGATAATCGCATGGTATGCTTTCGCCGTAAAGCCTTTTTTGAAATCTGACACAGCGGCTGGATTAACAAGAAGTACATTTTTAAGCCGATGTATAACACTTGTATATTTTATGAATGCTCTGTATTTTGAATTTGGCGCTCTGCAATTTCACCGGATGTTGGCCAGGTGGGACGCTAGCGTCCCACATACCTTAAACTTCTTGTCAATATGGGGGCGCTGTTTTCACTTTGTAAAAATTCGTTCCCAAATTAAACTGCCTCGTACTCAATTTTTGCTCGTACAATATGCATATTATTATTACTATTGGATAGTAAACACTCTCTAGTTTCTAAAACCGTTTGAATTATATCTGTGAGTAAAACAGAACTCAAGTTGCAGCAAACTTCCTGTCAGGAAGTGAGAAATCTGAAATCGGGCACTCTGTTCCAGGGTCAGTTTATTAATTTGCATGTAATCTATGAGTCGACATGCACTGCATACGATTTCCCCTAGATGTCAGTAAGCAGTGAGAATTGGAATGGGGTTGCTAGGCAGATCTGAGGCCGTATAAAAGCTCTTGGAACCGGGGGTGCACTCTTTTCAACGTTCGTCATGACGCAAGACAGACCTCAGGATGGCATTCTGAAAAGCTCTCGTTATAGTCCTTAGATATATCCGGCTCTGATTTTATTCGATATAGGTGTTAAAAACATCATAATGTAGTTATTTTAAACCGAGTTATATCAGTTTATATCAGTATATTGCGATTTTCAGAATTTTCTTTGTGCTGCGTTATGAAGAGTTGGACACGTCTGGGCCACATAGCTAATGTTTGCTGCTAAGTCCTAAGTTGAAGACGACAATCTACAACCGAGCAACGATGATTCTGGACAAAGGACAACTTGCACAAGATTCTGATGGAAGCTCATCAAAAAGTAAGAACTATTTATGATGTTAATTCGTTGTTCTGTTGAAAAATGTTACACTACTATTCCGCCATTAATTTCGGTGCGGTCTCGCTTTAATGCACGCTGTATGTCTAACACAGCGGTTGCATTAAGAACTAATGTATCTTTCATTTGCTGTCCAACCTGTATTTTTTAGTCAAGTTTATGATTAGTTATTGATTAGATTAGGTGCCTCTCCCAAGATTTCTCCCGACATTTTGTTGGCAGCTTGGCTACTATTCTCATTGTATAACCACGATTTGTGCCGCTAAATATGCACATTTTCGAACAAACAATATATGTATTGTGTAATATGATGTTATAGGACTGTCATCTGATGAAGTTTTGAGAAGGTTAGTGAAATGTTTTATATATTTTGCTGGTTTATTCGCTATCGCTAACGTGCATGAATCAATGCTGCTGTGTGGTTGGCTATTGTAGTAAGCTAATATAATGCTAAATTGTGTTTTCGCTGTAAAACACTTAAAAAATCTGAAATATTGGCTGGATTCACAAGATCTTTGTCTTTCATTTGCTGTACGCTGTGTATATTTCATAAATGTTTTATGATGAGTATTTAGGTAATTCACGTTGCTCTCTGTAGTTATTCTAGTTGCTTTGGTGAGAGTTGTGATGGTGGCTGCAATGTAAAACTATGATTTATACCTGAAATATGCACATTTTTCGAACAAAACATATGCTATACAATAGATATGTTATCAGACTGTCATCTGATGAAGTTGTTTCTTGGTTAGTGACTATTTATATCTTTATTTGGTCGAATTTGTGATAGCTACCTATGCAGGAAAAAAATGGTGGAAWTTTTTTTTTTGTGTCTTTTGCTATGGTGGTTAGCTAATAGAAATACATATTGTGTCTTCCCTGTAAAACATTTTAAAAATCAGAAATGATGGCTGGATTCACAAGATGTGTATCTTTCATTTGGTGTCTTGGACTTGTGATTTCATGAACATTTTATTATATGATATCCCTGTCGCTTTAGGCTAGGCTATGCTAATCAGCTTTTTTGATGGGGGGGATCCCGGATCCGGGTTTGTGACTCGTTAGAGGCTAGAGAGGTTTTAATCGAGTCCCAATAAACACCAGTTATCAACACTAACTCTATGGGGCGCAACACTCTTTTGTTTGTTAAATTAAGAGAACTGCAGTAGTGTCAATTTAATCTCCCAAAATGTAACACTATGAGTCCATCTCTCTTTGATTTACTGTGCAGATCATTAAAGTGCATTGATTAGGCAGCTACCCACTGGGCCCAGACTTCAATTCAACATATGTTCCACGTTGGTGCAACATAATTTCATTGACATGACGTGGAAACAATGTTGATTCAACCAGTGTATGCCCAGTGGGTATATGTTATTGTGAATCAAATGTGGCACAACAGCCACAAATCAATCATTGAGCACATACTCTTTGTCAACCACCATTTTATACTCTCTTCTAAGAAGGGCACCGTCATGAAGGACACAAAGATATTGGGTTTTAAGAGTGCCAACAAGTCTTTAGTCCGAATCAGGTGTATTGTATTCCAGCGCTAAATCTTACGTCTAACTAACTGTGTGTGTGTGTTTGTGCACACGTGTGTGTGTGTGCGATTAGCTGGAAGGTTCCAAAGCCTCTGCAGTATGGATAAACAGCAGCTTCCTTCCTGCACCACAACACTATCTCGCCCAGGGCAAAGCAAACTGCTTTAACATTCTGCTACCCTGCCGGCCCAGACCAGGCACCTTGGGCCAACCAGCCAGACAGAAGGAAGGCAGAGTAGATGCGTGACAGGTCCAGGACAGTCAACCTCAATCTCAAACCTCAACCTCAAAGTGACTTATCAACACGATGCAAAAGGTTTTATTGTCTTCACAGGAACTCAGCATTATCTGTGTTGCTCTTGCCAACACTCATTGTCACACCTCTGAGAAGCAGAGGTTCTGTTGTCTTTAATGATATATAGTCTGATATCTGATTGGAGGTTAACTTTACATTAATACTATTGGTCAAAAACTCAGATTATGAATCCAAACAACTCAGATGCTTAAAACTTGTTTGGGATAGGGGGCAGCATTTTCACTTTTGGATGAATAGCATGCCCAGAGTGAACTGCCTCCTACTCAGTCCCAGATGCTAATATATGCATATTAGTATTAGTTTTGGATAGAAAACACTATGAAGTTTCTAAAACTGTTTGAATGATGTCTGTGAGTATAACCAAATCTTTATGGCAGACAAAAACCTGAGGYAAAATCCAAACAGGAAGTGGGAAATCTGAGGTTTGTAGTTTTAGAACTAGTCACGCGCTTTCACTTAAGAGGTTGCTCTCGTTCCAGTGCAATTCTACAGACAATGGAACTCTCCGGTTAGAACAGTATTAAACTTTTATGATAAAAACATCCTAAAGATTGATTCTATACTTAGTTTGACAAGTTTCTTCGACCTGTAATATATTTTTTTGAACGTTTCGTCCGAATCGACCAGATCGCGCTTTTGGATTGTTTATTAAACGCCCTAACAAAAGAAGCTATTGGACATAAATGGACATAAATGGACATTATCGAACAAAACAAGCATTTATTGTGGAACTGCGATTCCTGGGAGTGCATTCTGATGAAGATCATCAAAGGTAAGTGAATATTTATATATGAATAATATGAATAATGTTGACTACCCAACATGGCGTATATTTCTCTGGCTGGTTTTGGCTCTGATTATGCTTTTTCCGTAAAGTTTTTTTGAAATCTGACACAGCGGTTGCATTAAGGAGAAGTGTATCTAAAGTTTCATGTATGATAGCTGTATTTTCATCAACATTTATTATGAGTATTTCTGTGAATTCATGTGGCTCTCTGCATATTCACTGCATGTTTTGGAACTACTGAATCTAACACGCCAATGTAAAATAAGATTTTTGGATATAAATATGAACTTTACCGAACAAAACATACATGTATTGTGTAACATGAAGTCCTATGAGTGTCATCTGATGAAGATCATCAAAGGTAGTGATATATTTTATCTCTATTTGTGCTTTTGTGACTCCTCTCTTTGGCGGGAAAAATGGCTGGGTTTATCTGTGCTTGGTGGTGACCTAACATAATGTTTGTGGAGCTTTCGCTGTAAAGCATTTTTGAAATCAGACACTGTGGCTGGATTAACGAGAATTGTATCTTTAAAATGGGGCCTAATACTTGTATGTTTGAGAAATTTTATTCATGAGATTTCTGTTGTTTTGTATTTGGCGCCATGCAATTTTATTGGCTGTTGGCGAGGGGTTCAGGACTGGTTCAGCCCCAGTCTAGACAGGTTAAAGGGTTGTAGGTTCATGTCTCTTTCTTTTTATTCCTGACCTGCGCTGGTGAGATACTCTGTATTTCTTTCTCTCTCCACCCCTGGAACTCTGGTGCATGGCCTTCAGGCTATGACTTCTCTCTCCCTATCTGATCATTCTTAAGAATAATGCCTCTTACTGGTTGTTAAAACTTCTTGGAACTATAGGGGTGCTGTTTCGCATTAGCATTTTTTGGTCTCCAAATTAAACTGCCTCGTGCTCAATTCTTGATCGTACAATATGCATATTATTGTTATTATTGGATAGAAAACAGTCTCTAGTTTCTATAGCCGTTGGATTTTGTCTCTGAGTGGTACAGAATACTTCTACAGCACTTTTCCTGACAGGGAGTCAGATTTCAGAATTTTTGACCCCTGATCTGGGGTCGGTTTTAAGGTGCCTGTAAATGCTATGGAGAAACCGACACTGCCTACGTCTTCCTCTGGGTGTCAGTACGTCATGACGCTTTGAATGGAGTCGATTGCGCAATCAGAGCCATATAAAACAACAAAACGTGGAAGTACCGTTCTTTCCCTTCGTGCGTCTTACGCAAGATGGACATCGGACTTGTCCTTCCAAATGGTTGTTTAGCCAGCAATATTTCTCCGGTCATGTTTTTACTCGTTATGGTTGTTAAAACATCATAATGTAGTTAATTTGAACCGTTTTATAGCAATTTATATCCGTTTAGTGCGATTTTGAGGAATTCTTTGTCGTGCACTTTGAAGCTTTGGGCACGTTTCGGGGTCTCGGTCGATGTTATGTGGACATTTCGAAGGACAGAGGACATCTATCGACACAAGAAGATTAGACCCAAGAAAGGATACATTGCCCAAGAATCTGATGGAAATCACCTCATAGTAAGAAATATTAATACGATAAATCGTTGTTCTGTCGAAATATTTAAACGCATTTTCCGCATTTTTTTGTTATAGCTTCTCTTGGCGAACGCTGTATAAGAAAGTAAGGATAAATTTAGAAATGTAAATCAGCGATTGCATTAAGACTAATTTGTCTTTCGATTCCTGTCAACCCTGTATTTTTTAGTCAAGTATATGATTAGCTTTCGATTAACTAGATCACTCTGAAAGATGACGTCCGACATTTTGAGGCTTGATTTGCTACTATTTTCATTGTATAACCACGGTTTTTATGGCTAAAATGCACATTTTCGAACAAACCCTATATGTATGTTTGTAAATGATGTTACAGGAGTGTCATCGGAAGAAATCTGAGAAGGTTAGTGAAAAATTAATATATTTTGGCGATGATTACGTTATAGCTCTCTTTGGCTTGAATCGATGCTTCTGGTAACGTTTGCACATGTGGTATGCTAACTTATCGATTTATTGTGTTTCGCTGTAAAACGCTTAAAAAATCTGAATATTGTCTGAATCACAAGATCTGTGTGTTTCCATTGCTTATCTTTGTCTATTTTTATGAATGTTTTATGATGAGTAAATTGGTCATACACGTTGCTCTCTGTAGTAATTCTAGTCGAGTTGTGATGGTCGGTGCAATTGTAAACTGTGATTTCTACCTGAATATGCACTTTTTTCTAACAAAACCTATCCTATACCATAAATATGTTATCAGACTGTCATCTGATGAGGTTTTTTTTTTGGTTAGTGGCTATTTATATCTTTATTTGGCCGAATTAGTGATAGCTACTGATGCAGGAAAAAAATGGTGTAGTTAAAAAGTGGTTGTATTTTGCTATCGTGGTTAGCTAATAGATTTACATATTGTGTCTTCCCTGTAAAACATTTTAAAAAAACAGAATTGATGGGTTTATTCACAAGATCTGTATCTTTCATCTGGTGTCTTGGACTTGTGATTTAATGATATTTAGATGCTACTATCTACTTGTGAAGCTGCTAGCTATGCTAATCAGTGTGTGGGGGGGGTGGGGGGTGATCCCGGACCCGGGGTAGAGGCTCGTGAAAGTTAATGCTTTGTCATTTAAGTTTTATGCTTCTATGTGAATGCATTCATTTTACAAAGTAATTAAATACACTTTTATTTAGAAATTCCATTCTCAGACTTGATTGCCTATTTGTAACTTAACCTATGCCTTTGCATATGTCTGTATTATCTTAATGGAGTCAGATTAACATTTTAATAGGCTAATTGCATAGTCTAATCATAGGTCGCATGTGAGGTATATACAGTTGAAGTCGGAAGTTACATACACCTTAGCCAAACATATTTAAACTCAGTAAATCCATTCTGACAGTTTAATCCTAGTAAAAATTCCCTGTTTTAGGTCAGTTAGGATCACCACTTTATTTTAAGAATGTGAAATGTCAGAATAATAGTAGATAGTGATTTTTTTCAGCTTTTATTCTTTCATCACATTCCAGTGGGTCAGAAAGTTTACATACACTCAATTAGTATTTTTTAGCATTGCCTTCAAATTGTTTAACTTGGGTCAAACGGTTCGGGCGTAGCCTTCCACAAGCATCCCACCTGGCTACTCCACTCTGGCAACAGCTCCCCCCCCCCGCAGCTAACTCGCCCAGAGCGTTTCCAGCTTTCCTCTTACCCAAATTCAGATAGCAATGTCTGAAAAGAGCTCAAACCTGACCCATACAAATAGCTGTGCTTGACAATCTAGACCTCTATTTCTGAAACTATCGCCGCCATTGTCGCAACCCCTATTACCCAGCCTGTTCAAACCTCTCTTTCATATCGTCTGAGATACCCAAGGATTGGAAGCTGCCGCGGGTCATCCCCCTCTTCAAAGGGGGAGACCCTCTGGACCCAAACTGTTACAGACCTATATCCATCCTGCCCTGCCTATCTAAGGTCTTTTGAAAGCCAAGTTAATAAACAGATCACTGACCATCTCGAATTCCACCTGTCTGTGCAATCGGTTTTTCCGAGCCGGTCACGGGTGCACCTCAGCCACGCTCAAGTACTCAAACGATATCATAACCGCCATCGATAAAAGACAGTACTGTGCGCCGTCTTCATCGACCTGGCCAAGGCTTTCGACTCTGTCAATCACCATATTCTTATCGGCAGACTCAGTAGCTCGGTTTTTCTGATGACTGCTTGCCTGGTTCACCAACTACTTTTGCAGACAGAGTTCAGTGGGTCAAATCGGAGGACATGTTGTCCGGTCCTCTGGCAGTCTCTATGGGGGTACCCAGGGTTTTCAATTCTCGGGCCGACTTCTTTTCTCTGTATATATCAATGATGTTGCTCTTGCTGCGGGCGATTCCCTGATCCACCTCTACGCAGACGACACCATTCTGTAACTTCTGGCCCTTCCTTGGACACTGTGCTATCTAACCTCCAAACGAGCTTCAATGCCATACAACACTCCTTCCATGGCCTCCAACTGCTCTTAAACGCTAGTAAAACCAAATGCATGCTTTTCAACCGTTCGCTGCCTGCACCCCGCCGCCCGACTAGCATCACCACCCTGGACGGTTCCGACCTAGAATATGTGGACATCTTAAATACCTAGGTGTCTGGCTAGACTGTAAACTCTCCTTCCAGACTCATATTAAACATCTCCAATCCAAAATCAAATCAAGAATCGGCTTTCTATTTCACAACAAAGCATCCTTCACTCACGCCGCCAAACTTACCCTAGTAAAACTGACTATCCTACGATCCTCGACTTCGGCGATGTCATCTACAAAATAGCTTCCAATATCTACTCAGCAAACTAGATGCAGTTTATCATAGTGCCATCCGTTTTGTTACTAAAACACCTTATACACCCACCATGCGACCTGTATGCTCTAGTCGGCTGGCCCTCGCTACATATTCGTCGCCAGACCCACTGGCTCCAGGTCATCTATAAGTCCATGCTAGGGAAAGCTCCACCTTATCTCAGTTCACTGGTCACGATAACAACACCCACCCGTAGCACGCGCTCCAGCAGGTATATTTCACTGATCATCCCAAAAGCCAACACCTCATTGGGCCGCCTTTCCTTCCAGTTCTCTGCTGCCTGTGACTGGAACGAATTGCAAAAATCGCTGAAGTTGGAGACTTTTATTTCCCTCACCAACTTTAAACATCTGCTATCTGAGCAGCTAACCAATCGCTGCAGCTGTACATAGTCCATCTGTAAACAGCCCACCCAATTTACCTACCTCATCCCCTTACTGTTTTTATTTATTTACTTTTCTGCTCTTTTGCACACCAGTATCTCTACTTGCACATGATCATCTGATGATTTATCACTCCAGTGTTAATTTGATAAATTGTAATTATTCGCTCCTATGGCCTATTTATTGCCTACCTCATGCCTTTTGCACACAATGTCCATAGACAATTTCCCCCCCCTACTGTGTTATTGACTTGTTTATTGTTTACTCCATGTGTAACTCTGTGTTGTTGTCTGTTCACACTGCTATGCTTTATCTTGGCCAGGTTGCAGTTGTAAATGAGAACTTGTTCTCAACTAGCCTACCTGGTTAAATAAAGGTGAAAAAAAATATATAATAATAAGTTGGGTGAATATTGGCCCATTCCTCCTGACAGAGCTGGTGTAACTGAGTCAGGTTTGAAGGCCTCCTTGTTCGCACACGCTTTTTCAGTTCTGCCCACAAATTTTCTATACGATTGAGGTCAGGGCTTTGTGATGGCCACTCCAATACCTTGACTTTGTTGTCCTTAAGCCATTTTGCCACAACTTTGGAAGTATGCTTGGGGTCATTGTCCATTTGGAAGACCCATTTGCGACCAAGCTTTAACTTCCTGACTGATGTCTTGAGATGCTGCTTCAATATATCCACATATTTATCCTTCCTCATGATGCCATCTATTTTGTGAAGTGCACCAGTCCCTCCTGCAGCAAAGCACCCCCACAACATGATGCTGCCAACCCCGTGCTTCGCGGTTGGGATGGTGTTCTTCGGCTTGCAAGCCTCACCCATTTTCCTCCAAACATAATTATGGTCATTATGGCCAAACAGTTCTATTTTTGTTTCATCAGACCAGTGAACAATTCTCCAAAAAGTACCATCTTTGTCCCCATGTGCAGTTGCAAACCGTAGTCTGGATTTTTTATGGCGGTTTTGGAGCAGTGACTTCTTCCTTGCTGAGCGGCGTTTCAGGTTATGTTGATATATGACTCGTTTTACTGTGGATATAGATACTTTTGTACCTGCTTCCTCCAGCATCTTCACAAGGTCCTTTGCTGCTGTTCCGGGATTGATTTGCACTTTTCACACCAAAGAACGTTCATCTCTAGGAGACAGAACTCATCTCCTTCCTGAGTGGCGTGACGGCTGCGTGGTCCCATGGTGTTTATACTTGCGTACTATTGTTTTTACAGATGAACGTGGTACCTTCAGGCATTTGGAAATTGCTCCCAATGATGAACTGGCTTCCGAGTTCAACTGTATACAGTATAATATAGTGATATATCAAATAGTACCTCACTACGAGAGCTGTGAACTCACTGTCAGCATTGACTTGATTCTAGAGTGTAGCCAATTGAGCCAGGGTTTAGTTAACGCTGTACACCAACACTCTAACTGTGAGAACAGATGCTGGGAGAAGAGAAGCAAGTACAGGATAAATAACCATCATGAAACAGAACACAGACAGCGTCTGGACAGGGGACACAAAATTACATTAATTCTGACACAGGGAACAAACTGAGGCGCAGACCGATATAGAGCGGGCAATCAACAAAGTGAAGGAGTCCAGGTGAGTCCAATGAAGCGCTGATGCGCGTAATGATGGTGACAGGTGTGCGTAATGATGGGCAGCCTGGCAGCCTCAAAGCCAGAGGGGGGAGCGGGAGCAGGCGTGACACTAAAATTCCCGCCAAATTCCTCCAACCTAATCAAATACAACCGTGAGGAAATAACCATGGCAACTGAGCCCCCAAACAAAGAGAGACTTTATTATTATTTTAATTATGCTATTTTTGTTTTATTTCCCATCGCTTGCTGCGAGACAGCGGTGAAAGAAGGCCGGAATGTTAGAGAGAGAAAATTGAGAAATAACAGTCGGTGTTAGGATACCCCCAGTGATTCTGAAGCAGGTAGAAAAGCTGGCATGTAGGAACTAACTATTATTGAAGTCAAAACATATACATATTTCTGATGCATAATTTATATCAACTTCTTGTAGCATTAGTGGCCAAACCGGGAATATGTTTTCTTCC